>NC_056746.1:1438861226-1439161226 GCF_019279795.1 Protopterus annectens | reverse complement strand
GCAACTTCTTATTAAGGCCAGCCAAATCTATAGCAACTGCTTCAGTCTCACCTTCATCAATGGTACAGTCCAGCAAATGATTACAAACATAATTAATTGCTTTTATCAAAGGATTCACTTGAATAATACTTTGTTACAGTCCACCTGGATTATAATACATTTCTATACCATCTTACCCTTCAGCCATAATATCCAAAGCTTAAGGTAGCACACAAAATCAGAAGTAAAAAACACAAAACTGCCACCAAAGCTTTAGAACTCACTTGTCCTGCACAAAAAAGATCCAGAATAAAAGCAAAACACCGGGACTTGGAGGTGGCTGTAAAATCCAGTATAAAAATCTTTATTCGACACAAGTGCTTTCGTGGGTCACCCCACTTCTTCAGATGTCTAATACATTTTAAAAACAGCTCTTGATTTAAATATACACCCTCTTAGAACACATGATTAAAACCAACCAATACACTGTTCTAGCGTGAACAAACGCTTTCATTTTAAAGCACAATTGCACAAGGTACATGCCATTAACGGTTGGTCCCTTTTGTCGTGTTTAACTTGACTTTATCTTGTGCATGGCTAGACATTTTAGAAAACAACTCTAGGAGAACTTGAACTTCTGTATATTTTCATAATTTTGTACTGTAATAATCTGCTCCATTTGTGTCACACCTACAGCCTGTTCAGTGAGGACTTTTAATGTCTTAGGGTTCTTTGTATCTGACATTCTAAACTGCAGTTATTTGATGTTCTCACATGCTTTTACAGCATACATGCAACAGTTGCTTTTCAGGCTGTTAATGTTTTACTGAGTAAAAATGCATGCACCTCAGCTAAACTAAATCCCATGTGATATAAACTTCATCATTTTCTATAATACTTTGTGGCTCATTTTTCCAGTGCATCTCAGCTACTTCAGTATTATAATGTTTGCATAATTCCCAATTCAAAAGTCTTGCCACATTATTATGCCTTTCAGAATACAGCCCCTCTGCCCTTAAGAGTGTCACACAACAATGTGCAACTGTTCCTAATTCTGTTTTACAAAACCTGCCTTTGTCTGTTCCTCTGGCATGTTCAATGGACTTTGTAAACCTAAAGTACATGTATGTAGTCCACTATCCTAGGCCAATAATATTAAGCTTTCGTCTTTTGGTTTAAATTCACCATTCTTGCATCAGATCCTGATCATCATCAGGTTGTTCCAGGAGATTTTAGTGCTTACGACTGTATTTATACCTCTTCCACATTTCTTGCCTTCCCATCTGATCCTTCAACATACATTATTTCTTTTATTTTTTGGCACATTCAGTTGCTGCCTGATTTTTGTCTTCTGCTGGTTTGATTTCCATTCCCACTTGACACCAATATTCCTCTGCTAAGGTTAGCAGGGAAGTCATCTTAGACTTTTCCTCATGTTTTTAAGCTTTCACTAATGTTTAGATCTTGTGAGCTCAGTAGATAAGTATGCAGTCGTACAACTACAAATCTATACATGCAATACATTTCAAGGAAGACCTCCTTCAGAATGAGGGATATATAATCATGATATACACTGATTTTTATATATGATTTGATAAGAGTGAAGCATTTTTCTTGTCCAACTGATCCAATACCTTTTGGGGCCAATTAATTTCCTCAAAACAGTAGGTTGGAATAGGAAGAGCAAATTGGTAGATAGCTTGGACTTTGTTCCTAGATGTCATGGTTGTTTTCAGTATTAATTTTAGTCTTCAAAAATATTCTTTTTTTTTCACATTTGTTCATGTTTTATTGTCAACCCTTTATCTGTTCCCAAATATTTATACATTCCCTCCTGTTCATGTTTATATCACATTCCTGTCCCAGACTGATATTTTCTAAGTGCTGCAGCTTTCTTGCTTTAAATCTTGCTTTTGCACATTTAGACCAAATGACATTTTTATATCATCTGAGAAAGTTTTGACCACTAGCAGTTGTACTTTTAGCTCCTCATCTGATGACCTGTACAGTTTTAAATAATCCACAAAAAGAAGATAAGTCTTTACTTTGTTGTTGCCTGGGATACAAAGTGTACCCATGACCTAATGTGTTAAGTAGACAGCTTAACGGGTTAAGGGCAAAACACAAGAGCAGTGGTGACAAAGAGTCACTCTGGAATATCCCCCTTTGAATTTTTATCCGTGGGATAATTATTTGTCCTTTATCATGGCTTAGCTGCACAGTGGTTTGCCATTGTTTCATAGTCACTGTAATGTAATCTATCAATGGAGAGTGTATCTTATATATCTGTGAACATTCCTTCATCCATCAATACATGATGTTGTCAAATGTTTTTTGTAATCTATCCATGCCATACTTAGGTTCTTCCCCTTTTTCCAATTTTCCATTATGACTTTAAACAACAAAGGATCCTTTGTTCCATAAGACTTCCTTTTGTTACCATTTTTTTCTGTTGCCATGATTGAGTTTTCTTCTAAATGACTATAAACTCTGTCAAGATCAATTCCAGTATATAGCTTATACATTGACAGAAGGCAAGTTATTGGTTTACAGTTTTTAGGATAGCTTGCAGATTCACTATTAGGGAGTATAATTTCTCCTGTTGTTAACCAGGCTGATATGTGTTCAATGTGTGCATATAAGTAGTTCTTACTCCAGAGTTAAATCTTCATGTAACAATATTAATACTTTTAACCAGAAGTTAGGTACTGCATCTGGGCCTGGGGTTTTCCATTTCGGAGCTTTGCTTCATTTTTTTTTCAATTTCTCTAACCTTTACCTTTCATCCTATTTCATATCCTGTACCTTTGAACTTCTTATTCATTCTTTTACTTCTTCTGCCCATTTAACATCTTTGTTATGTTCCACAGGGTCTTCATAGCTATTTTTCCCACATGTCTATGAGTGGTGTTTCTGTTCTTTATACTTTGTTTCCCAGCTCTCTATAAAACTTTTTTCAGATCATCAATCAACTGCACTTTTCCTTTATATTTGTCTACCTATCTTCCATGTTTTTCTGTCTTTGCTGATATCTTTAATTTGTTATTTGCCCTGTCCATGATAGATCCTGGTCACATTACTTTTATCACATCTATCTTTCTAAGTATTTTTGTTAATCTGTTCCCTTTTCTATACTCTTCTAACAGTGACACTTCTTGTCTTAATTGCTTTATAGTTATCTGTTCAATACTTCCATGGTAGCATTTGCTTTCTTCCCTTACTTTCCCTTATTGCCCTGTATTTTTGTGGTAAAACTTTGCCTGTTATTAATTTTGCTGCACTGTAATATATCCTATTTACTTCTGTTCTACCATGTCAATTTCTGTTAATAGTCTTGGTTACTGTGTTCATTTGTTGTATCAGATGGGTCTATATCAGTTCATAGAAGCTTCACTTTAGTGGACCTGACTTCATCGACCACAAACCACTGAACTTTACTTTTACAAATGTTTACACCCACAAAAGATTTAAGTAGGGAAAGGAAGCAGTTGTCCAACAGCACAACATTGCCCTTTTCCCCACTGTAGTCCAATCTCAGAGTTGGTAAATATGGTTAGGGGATGTGGGTGGTGCAACCCCCCACAACTTGAGTGTGTGTGGGGAGGGGGGGTGCAGCACCCCACTTGGATGGGTTTGACATACTGTGATGTGTGTTCCGTTGTGGTGTTGGCCAAGTACTTTCTTTTCCTGGTGAAATATTTTTTCAATGTGAAGATTCGCAGAACTGAAGTTCAATGCTTTGGGGTTAATGAAGTCAGGTTCGCTGAAGTGAATCTTCAATGAACTGATATAGACCTGTAACAGACTTTTAACATTTTGGATCTTATTGACTTTCTGTAATCTATTTCTTTCATCGATCTTAATATGTTTATCCATCTCTATTAAATCAAGGAGCTCTTCCTTTTTTCTTCTAAACTGAGGGCACATTCTTTATTCTCCACTTCCTGTGAGCATTCTACAGAAATTTCCAGAACATCTTCCTGTGATATATTCTGTTCAGCTGCATCCTGTGTCATCTGTTGTGCTTTCATATGGGAGCTCACTGGCCTATCACTTTACAATGACTGCATCAGAGTTGCCACCATTACCTGTTATTTCCCTTGCTATGAACTCCAGCTGAACTTTTGTACTGTTTTCCACCTGAAGGCTCCAGAATATCTTTTTGTGGCTTCTGATCAGATGCTTCCCATTCCACCTCTTTCTCCTTAATTTGGGGGCTCACTGTTCCATCATGCTTTCTCTGTGTCTGTTGTATGTCATGCAGGCATAGACAAATTCCTCTGCAACTTATGTAAGAAGTTAAGCTTAAAAAAAGGCTGGTGGTCTTTCCTTTCCTTTGTTTCTTAGGCAAGGAAATGAAAGTTTTATAAAGTACAAGCAGTTTTTTGGTACCTACACAATACTGGAACTATATTATAGGGAAAAAAAAGCAACCAAACAGTTGAGTTAAACTGTAGAAGAAGGTGGAGTTTTCTTTTAAATGTTCTGTATTGCTGCTGTCATATTCTTAGAAAACACTGACCTCTTTGGTAACTATTAATGTGGTAAGGAAAATGCAAACCAGCTGTCTGCAGTCATTTCGGCAAGGTATTCTCAGCCAATATCATGTTGGTCTCCACATTTGGAAAATACAGCAAGCACTGGTTTGAAAATTAAATCCAAGTCTCTGTTTTGCCATGCAACCCCTATAGAATAGGAGGAAAATGAAGAGGTAAACAAGAGATGCTAACAAATTTGTCTCAATGAGAGCCCATTACTTAGATGTACAACTCAGAAAACAAAGTAGAATGTGAAAAGGCATGGTCAGTACAGAGATGTGCAGCTATCACTGGCCAGAGATTTGGAATCATGCCTTTTTAGAAAGGATTTGAGAGTTTTTCAGGGTGGTATGGCTACTTACAGAACTAGTAGTCTGAATCTGAAACACAGAGACCGAGACCTAGGACATGTAACATAGCACATGGAAATGATAAAGTCAGAGCTTATAGCAAAATTAGAAGGACGTCCCAGCCATAGTAACTGCAATGATGGAGTCAAAATAACTCAAAATAAAGTCTTGTACACCTCATTTATCAACCTGCCAGAGTGACTGATTCTGACAGAGATGTTCCCCAGTCTACTGCCAGTAAAAAGTGTATGTGGCAAGGGTCTGAAATTGCTATGCAGGTCTTAAAAGTTACTTGACACTAAGTTAAACTCAGAAGTGAAAAGGGTGATACTGCCAGAGTGTTTTGCAGCTTTATCCATTATCAGGTGGTCCATATATGTTGTGGAAATAGACTGGGCTACAGTATATGAAGAAAATAAAAATGAGACAGCAGGCTTAGATGAGTTTATTTATTTTTTTAAGGGAACATGAAAAATATTCCTCTAGGGGGAGGCTAGACAGGCAGCCTTTGCAATCCACAGGAATTCTATAACTAATTACATGATGTGTATTGTACAAATAACAACTTTTCAGATACAGAGTGTGAATTTTAGGATATTATTAGGAAATTATTATATTATTAGGAAATTATTTGGATATACCACCTATACTATTACTTTCTTTTCTAACATGATATTAATATGCTATTAATAGGAGACCATATGCTTATTTGAGTTGTATTTTACATTATATTTCCTCACATTACAATACATGCTCTTTTTATAATTAGCATGTGGGGGCTTTTGTCTTTTCAAGCCACCTACCCATCTTTGTTGAATATATTATATAGGCCCTTGGAGATACTGGTATTCTATTGATTAGTAATAACTTAATATATTATATATCTCCCACTTTACATTAGTGGGTTGAATTTAGGCTATATTATTTTATGAGTCTTTTCCTTGTCACTGGCCTTGTGTTACCCTTATAATCTATTGCCATATTGGATTTGTTCTACTGAGTTATATTCCTTCCATCATTGACCATGGATTTGGACAATATTGTACAAGGGTTGTGTGCTGATAGGGAGGATATTAAAGTATTTGGACTTGATTCCATCCCAAGCAACAACAATAATAGTCATAATGCTGCCTTTTCTCAAGATGGATGCCAATCAGCCTTCTTCAATTTAGAAAAAGCATTGAAAGGATTATGTGCCAACATATGGCACTTAAGGTTGTTTAAAGCCTACTTATTTAAAAAACTAGTCCCTAGGGGACTCCGGATTAGGTTAAAGCCCATGGTCAGCAGAGCTGAACAGAGGTTGACTGAGGAATGGAATGAGGCTGTACAGGAAGGCTCCATGAGATTAGTAAAAATACTGGCTGATTATTATGAAAGGACAATAGATATGAATATAGCAGAGGTTAAAGACCTCAGCACTATATGTAAACAATTTGAGTCCAACAGTAATTATACTACCATGGTCACCAATTTATCCAAAGAATTAACTCAGTATGACAAAGTTACAAAGGAAAGGAAAATTAAAAAATTCAATAGGGACGTCACTGACTACAGTCGGGGACGCCCCTTTGAAATTCAAAAGTCTGTCAGGTTTAAGGACATGACATTGGGTAGGGATGGGGCCAGGACAAGGAAAAGGCCCAGACCTATTCTTAAAAATAAAGATCAAACATATACCAGTACCTCGGGCGATGAGTCTTCTCCCACTGACAGCGAGGGTGTAATATCTGATAACTCACCTGTGAAAAAGAAAAGCAATGCCCCTATCCCTTTAGGAGGATTAACAAACGTAGAGGTGGGCGGAAACACCCAAAAAGGCCTAGACATGGACTCAATAGATGGATTGATCCAGGTACTATTGAAATAGATGGGATTGGGTTTAACAATGTTCTCAATCTTTCCAAAACTGTACTAACTTCAGAACAAGAACAAATCTTAAATAAAGGCTTGGGATTTGTACCAGGTTTCTTCTGTGATCAATACCAAACTGTTACTGATGTTTTGGAATTTTGCCGCTGTCTTAATCTTAAAATATTTTTTTCCAATAATGATAACAGCTACTCTCAAAGACCTACTGAATTCAGATTCCTTAAATCAACATTCCAACCCCCTGCGAATACTCATGTAGCTGCCTTTCAACAGGCTGTACTCAGGGAATTACATTTTCCACCATACAGTTTTGATATATCACAGGAAAATGAAAGGAAGGCCCTTATGGAATTGAAAAATAATAATAAGATAGCTATTCTTCAGGCCGATAAGGGTGGGGCTGTTGTTATCCTAGATATGGATTACTATATACAAGAGGGACTCCGACAATTGTCGGATTCAAAATGTTATATGTACATGGGCATTGATCCCACTTTTACATTCAAACAAGAGATCGATACATTTTTACAAAATGCGGTTGATGAAGGAATCATATCAGTTAACACAGCGAAACATTTGACGGTCAAGGACTCTAGCAAACAAGTATTATACTTATTACCCAAAATACATAAATCCTTGACTTCCCCACCAGGAAGACCCATTGTTTCCGGTCATGGTTCACTTACCGAACCACTATCAGTTTTTCTTACTGAACATTTACAACCACTTCTGGTTAATGTCAGAGCAAGAATCAAAGACACAACCCAATTCTTACAGATTATAGAAGAGACACAAATTGAACCAGATTGGTTACTTTGTACACTGGATGTTAAATCTCTATATACAAGTATTCCTCATTGGGCAGGATTACAAGCACTCCAGTTTTGGCTTGATAGGACCAATCTCTATCCACCAGGTTTCAATACTTTACTCATCTGTATGTCCGAGCATGTTCTAAATAAAAACATATTCTACTTCCAAGGAGAATGCTACTGGCAACTACAGGGCACGGCCATGGGAGCATCCTTTGCTCCTATTTATGCGGACCTTTTTATGGCCTACCTAGAAGAATGTTTGATATATGATACATCGCACAACATTTATCTAGTTGAAATGGATATCTGGCGAAGATACCTGGATGATTGCTGGATGGTGTGGTGGGCGGATATGGAATATCTTTAGGAATTCATTGATTACCTCAACAGTAATGTTTGGGGCATTGAATTCATCGTAAATTGCAATCTAACATCGATTGAATTTCTGGATGTCAATGTCTATAGAAAACCTGATAATACACTGGGTACAAAGATACATAGAAAATATCCAGAATACAACACATTGTTACATGCTTCCAGCATGCACCCCCGCCACACTGTCCGCAATATTCCAAAATCTCAGTTTCTTCGGGTCAAACGTATCAGTTCTTCCTTGGAAGATTATGAGGATGCTAGTTTGGATTTAACCAAAAGATTTTTGGACAGGGGATATCGTGCATTCGATATTATATCAGCCAAAACTTGCTCGGACAATCAATGTAGAACACAACTATTGGAATATAAGAATCATAAAAGAAACAAAGGTGATAGTGTCTTGAGATTTGTAACTACGTACGGCAGAAATAATCAGATTATAAGAAGTATTCTGGACGGGAATTGGAATACTCTGCTTGCTAATGATTATCTCAGGCAACAACTGGGCCATCAGTGTCAATTTTCTTACAGAAGGGGCAAAACATTAGGCTCTATTTTTTCACATTATAAACATCATGATAGTGGGGGAGCAAAATACAAACAACTGACCATGACCGGAAAGGAATTGGTGGGTACTTTTCCATGTGGACATTGCATGTCCTGTAGTCAAGTAAATAAAACTAAACAGTTTAGTAGTGCTAATGCCAGCAAAGTTTATGATTTAAGAATTTTTGGGAACTGTTCTAGCAGCTGGGTCATTTACTTTGCGACATGTCAGTGTTCATCTTTCTATGTGGGCAAAACATCATGCTCACTTAGGATTAGGTTGGCGAACATAGAAGTAATATTAAGAATAAGAAACTTACCAATGCCCTATATCAACATACACTTAAACATCCTACAGCGCATGTTATGTTCACCATCATAGATCGAATAGTGGGAAACAGAAGTCATCAACAGGGGTGGGAAAATACACTCACATTTAAAGAAAAATACTGGATAATACATCTCGGAGCTTTGTTTGCTCCTGGTCTTAATGACCATTTATAAAGTATAATTCCTTTTAGGTGTTGTTATATTTACACACAATACCACTAGCTCAAAGATGATTATCAGTATGTTCATCTATCATACATACTTATGTTTTACATTGTATATTATTGTATTTAGAATAAGGGATTATTACCTTTTTTCTTCTTGAGGATAATACATATGTTCTACAATTACTATAATATATAGTAATTAATATTTTGGGTGTATTCAGTACTACTATTCCCATTCCACCCTAGCTATTTCTCATTAGATTATTGAGTTGCACACAAAAATATATATATATAGATATATATATTTATATCACTGTCTCATGGATTACTGGCAATTGTCAACAATAATATATCTGTTGTCATTTTTATCTTTTGTTACAAGATATGTGTGGATCCAAGCAAAGGTTTTATTTAAACCACTATTAGAATTAATAATCAAAATTTGATTGGCTGTTTCATGGTGTATTAAACGCTATAAATAGCATAGTTACATCAGTTGGCACTTATCTTTTGCTTCACTGAGGAAGGCTATTTGCCGAAACCGGTTTGGAAAGTTATGTCGGATTATTAATTGGGCATTTTTATGTCCACTTTGTGCTAAATAAAGCATTTGGAACTGTATTGCTGGCCGTTGTGTTATTCTGAATTTTAGGATGTCTACTTCCAGGGTTTACCTTTCTACATTAGGACATAGTTATCTATGAAACTTGAAAGTAATTACCAAAATGTGCATTGGATTATAGATGAGGCAGTAAATCTGGGAATCCACTAAAGGAAATGAAGCCCTACCACCAAATGGGAGGAGGGGGGAGTATACCTGCTGCAGAAGCCCAGGTACCAGAAGTAAAGGCTTTTGATACCCTTGACATGGAAGGGAACATTACTTTGTCATATAAGAAGTAACAATAAACAGAACAGGCTAACACTATTTTCATGCACAAACGAGTGCCCATTCACCTGCTGCTCTGCAAATGCCCCCTCCTCTTCCACAACTACAAGTGGAGTGACCTCTTCATCCCACACCTTCACAGCCATATTCTTCCTCTCAATTATACTCTAGCCAGAGATAGTCATACAGAAGGTATGAGCCAGGTAGACAAAATGATAAGAGATGCATGATCCTGACAAGAAACATTACAGAGGGTATCTAAACTATAAGAGGCTAGCCCAAAAGTAGGGAAGGTATAAGAGAAGAAATAAAAAGGTCACAGTATTAAATCAGAAATATAAGGGAACAAATAGCAGAACTGAAGTCTCTGTTCCAAAATTTCTGGAACCAAATATTCTCACTACTTCCTGGTTTTCCTTATCCTGGGTTTGTGGCATCCACAAATCATATCCCCACTTGCAATAGTACTTCCAGTAACCAGGGACTAGTTTTGTTTGTCTCCTCTCAGGCTAGGAAAATAAAAGATTCTGATGTGGTTACTGGTTTGAAAGCAGTATGTATGACAAAGGCAACAGAAAATACAGGTGCCAAAGGTGACCTCTCACCAGGCGCTATTAAAGCTTCCACTGCCAATAGTGTTCATACTGTCTTTTTACGATGGATAGAACACAATAAATTCTACTTGGGGAAATGTGGGCCTTAAGGGAAATGCAGATAGGTTCTGCTTTGAAGTAAATGTAGAAAACAGCTTAAAGCATGAGGCCTTAAGAGACTCGGGAGCTAAGCATTGAGACTCAAAATTCTACCTGATGGCCATCAGGTTATAGGTGGTGGTGGTGGGGGGGGGGGGGTAGGACAACCAACCTTAGGGAAACTATGGCTAAAGTGTACATTTGGGAAAATGGAAGTAATCCATCAAGAGCATGTCATCAGTAAGCAAAGAAAGGATTTCTTAATTGACAGTGATTTGCTTAAAAGGTTTAGGTGTATAATTTGACTATTTTCATGGAGTCTTTTGTTCACTGGTAGAAAAGCCCATTCTCTTTGGAAAGAGTTTAAAGGTGCACAAGTAAGCAGAATCTTGCTATTTGTAAAAAGATGACACTGTGATTAAAGTGATTTTTGTAAGGTCTGATATCAGGTATGTGTGGCATGTGTGTCAAGGCAGGAGGTAGCAATGTAAAATCTGAGCTAAATGCCATAGGTCTGACATTTTTTAGTAAAGAAATAAATCATGTTATTTCAAAGTCTTCCAAATACTGACACAGGAATACCACACGCTGGATACCCTACCTCCCAAGTGAAAGCTGCAGACAAAAGTTCATTAGGTCATGAATCATTTCTTTGCAGAATATGGTTAGAGGGAGAATGAAATGCCTTTGTCTGTTAAGATGGAAGATTTGCAGATGTCTAAATCTGTTTTGTGCTTGGGATATGTGAAGTATCATATGAGTCTGCTGTATTATCAAAAACTAAAGAGACAAAAGATCTGATCTGAGAGTTGTCAAAAAATCAGAGGTTGGATTTTTTAAGGAGTACAGACATTTGTGCTTTAAACATCCAAACAGGACACAAGACATTTCAGCACCTTATATAAGTGGTAAGGGGCCTAAAATCATCCTTGTAGATAGGGCTTGATATCCTGGTGCACCTGTTTCTCTGTGTATGTGTAGACCTAGTGACATTTTTTGGTTATGTACAAAGGGAATACAATACCACTAAATGCAACTGCATGAGTTCTGAAATCAGGCCACACCATGCCCTAGGTATCCCAACTTGTGGCTGAAGCTGCTACCATAATTCTAGCCAATGTCAGAGAATTCTGAATAAAAGCTAATATTATGAAAGGTCAAGAAATTCCTGACAAAATTATATTGTTTGTTCTTAGCAAGCATTTGAAAGACATACAGTCAAAAGTATACTCCATGCCCTATTTAGACACCAAATGTAGTTTAAAGGATGTCTTGGTGTATAATCCAACAACAAACTCCATCACTATTGAAGCTCACTTTGAACTAGATACTGTAATACAGTCTTTCTGACATTTGGAATGTTTATGCCCTTGTTGTTCGTGTTACCAGAAAGTATCATATAAGACAAAGAACGTAAGGGAGAAATTAGGTCACTGCCAAATGGTTTAATCCTACTGCAGGAAATTGTTCTCACCGATAAAAAGTGAAATGTAATTCCCTTGCACTGTCTCATGCAGTAAGAGACAGAATAGTCTAGGGAAGTGTGCACAGTTGATCTTGAAAATGTGTCTGAAATGACAGAAGACAAAGTGGAGCTTAGTAATAACTTGCCTTTCCCAGATTTCCAGAGTCCAGATGAACAGGCCATTCAGGCATGTACATGTGAGTTAGGTAAACAGAAGAAGCAGTGCAAGAGATATTTACTCAGTCTGTAGATGCATTTACAAATGTGCTTATGATTGTAGAGTATCTGATCTACATGTAACCCTGTTCCCTCAGGAAAGGCCCAGTGTATATTAATCAGTATAGGATCCCACTCGCATCCTATGAGCATATCCAGGAGACGTGAGGAGAATTATAAGGTAAGTAAACTCTGTATAACTCTCCTATGTGGTCCATTCTCAAATCCACAGGTAAATAAAAGCTCACTACAGAGTATAGAAAGCTAAATCGACAGGTACCCTTATCTCAGTGGCTCATGGGCCGAGGCTGGGCTAGGGTTGAGGGTGCAGCATACCTGACAACAATGGATATCTGAAATGGATTCTGGATCCTGAAGGCCTGTTCCCAAGACACGTACAAACTGGCCTTCACATATGATAGAAAACAGTACGCCTGAGATAGGTGTCTGTTTGTGTGCCTAAACTCACAAGCAGATTCCAGTATTTTCCTGCACAAGGCCATGCCTGATGTAGAAAGTAGTCAATTTGATTTAGGTAGATGATGTACTAATCAAAAACAACACTTTTAAGGCATATCAGCTAAAAGAAAAAAAATGCTGGGGCAAATTATCCCTCATAAAAGGACACAAGTTCAGAACAAGGTCAACTACCTAGGGTATGAAACTGGGTCAGATGATCTGTGCCATCAAAACAACAAAATATGTGACCCAAAATATTAACTTTCCAAAATTCCCGAGGGAGCCAAGAACTTGGTGAATATGTTGAGTTACTCTAGGCAGTTCACTTAGGACTGTGCAGAAGTACATATCCACTCACCAAGCTGCTAAATAAATCACAACCCTGTGCACAGGAGGAGGAGAGCAAGTAAAAGACATGCAGACGTAAAAGGATAGCCTGAGTTAGACCCCACCCTGACTTCTTGCAGAGGCATAAAAAAGGCTATTCTGAGCATAGTATCAATACCGTCCTATATCAAAAGCAAGATTCTGATCATCACAATGTAGCTTATGCTAACAAGACACTTAATAAAGTAGAAAAAAAGTTATCTGACTGTATAAAGACTCTTGTTTCTACTATGTGGGCTGTACAGAGATTCAAAAATATATTTGTGGCAAAAAAAAAAGAAAAAAAAAGATTTTAACCCAGACACAACATCAATCCATTCTCCTTCTAAGAAGCCAGAAATTATGGAATGATAATGTGTCTAGCAGACGAATTCTGGCCCAGACTTTAGACCTCCAGGACCAACCTCTGGAAATAAAATTTGACAAAAACAAAAAGACTGCAATTACCCAAGGACTAGATCTGAAAAAAATGCATGACTGCACAGAGTTTAGAATGCATAGACAACCACCACAGCAGGACTCAGCATTAGACCTTGCCAGGCAGCAAAGCATGTACTACCATTATGATGAAAATGTGTGCAAAGATCTTCCTAAAGCATATGTTGAAGACTTTTCTTTTAGTCAGGATGGAAATGAGTATTGTGGTTTAAGGATAGTGTGACAATAACACAAGCATGCCCTTCTGTCAAGTACCAGCTTGGACATGAGTAATCAGTATCCTGAATTAGTTTTATATGTAGTTTTACAAACAGTTCAGTTTGTAGGACATTGTAATATGTACAAACTCTGACTATGCTAGGCATAACTTCATTACACATTTGCCAGTATGGAAGGTAAATGGAATGCTCAGCTCTAAAGGAAAAAAGAGATATGCATGCTAAATTAATCCTAGTTACAGATAAGTTGTTGTAGCATCATGGCTTAACAATGTACTGGGGAAAGGTCAAAGGTCACTCAACAGGCAGAGACCATTCAAAGCTGGAAATAACCTAGCGGATGCTCTGGCCAAGAAAGATGCCATAAAATGCAAACGTTATAACTTTACTCCACTCTAAGCATCGGTAAGTGTAGTTACTCATCAGCAAAAAAAGGCAGGAACAAGCATATGTTTTGCACATATATAGTGACAAGCTTGATTTTGACTTGGTAAAAATGCATCAGGAAGAGATGAATGTAAGGAGGGTTTATCATTTCTTTCAGAATCCCAATACAAATGAGTCTGTAAAAGTGTCCGACACTACAACCACGATCTTCAGGCCGCATATAAATACAAAGACATATTTTTGTTAAAAGATGGTCTCCTGGTAAGGGCTGGAGACACCTTACATAGACAGCAGTGGGTAGTAGATATGGGACACAGAGGGAACATGGTTCAGCATAGCCATCAGGAGGGATAGAAGAACTTAGATTCTTAACAAAGTAGTTTACTGGTTTCACATGTGCAGTAATGTTACAAAGTATGTGCAGGGATGTATAACATGCTGCAAGTTCCAGCCAGTTCATAGGTAGGTACTAGGCTATTGGCCCTAGGGCCTATATAAGCCTAGCCAAATGGTACCCTGGCTTTTGCTACCCAAGAAAATTAATTTCCTGTGCCCCTGTCAAGCAGAGCCACAGAAGTGATCCCTGGGGTGAATTTCCTATCTCCCATCCAGTCATCAAGATTTTTCTTGAAGAGTGCTAATGAAGAACTTTGTTTGATATAGATAGGTAGTTTGTTCCAGAGTATGGGAAGTCTCTGGGACAGGAATCTATCCCTCCAGCATGTTCTGTTTATTGTGGTGACAAGGTTTAGGTCCTAGAGCATGTAGCTCGGATGGATTGGGATTTCTTTAAGTGGACCATGTCCAACAGCTCTGGGTTTGAATTAGCTTTGTATGTTAGGCAGATATTGTCTCTGAGTAGGTGATATGTGACAGAGTAAAGCTGGAATTTTTTGAGACAGTCTGTGTAGGGCATCTGTCTGAGACCGGTAATCCTCTTTGTGAGGTATTTCTGTGGCCTTTCCAGTTGTTGTAGATGTCTTGTGAGGTACATACCAAAAGGGGCGTTGTACTCTATAATGGGTCTAATGAGTGATGAGTAGGGGGAACAATTACCTCTTTTTTCCTGGATGAGAAACCTTTTGTGATGAGGTGTGCCACGTAGAAGGATTTCCTGACTACTGTGGCGATGTGATTATCAAAGGAGAGACTACTGTCTCTTATCACACTTTCGGTGTTAAGTAGACTACCGCCTATGTGGTAGTTCATGGGTACAAAGTTTTTACCAAAAGGGATGACAAGCATTGAGCTTGAGGCCATGGCTTTGACACCAGGCATCTGTCTCAGTGAGGCCCTTTTGTAGGATGTTCACATCGTTAGGAGTTTTGATTATGGCTCCTAGTTTGCAGTCATCTGCAAACTTTGTTAGCCAAAGACCTTCTGAGTTAGCCTGTACTTCAGAGAAGTAGATACCAAACAGGAGAGGACCTAGGACTGAACCCTGTGGTACTCCACTTGTCACTAGTCTGAAGTTGGATTTAGAGTCTGCTACTTTCACAGTGTGGGTTCTGTCAGTGAGCCAGTTGGCAAACCATCTTGTGACATAGGGATTTATTAGTGAGCTTATCTATAATTCCAGAGTGGGGGATGGTGTCGAAAGCCTTGGCAAGATCTAGATGGGCTGTGTGAACCACCTTACCCTCATCTACGGCTTTGGTGACTGCTTCAAAGAAGTCTATCAGGTTTAGGAGACATAATCTGCCTTTTACAAACCTGAATTGGGTAGGGTCCAGAGTTTGGAGATTACCAATGTCATTGTTTATAAGTTCCATGATGATACGTTCCATAGCCTTGCAGACCAGGCTCATCAGGCTAATGGGGCGGTAGTTCCCGAGGTCCATGATGGCTCCCCCTTTGTGAAGTGGGATAACCGTTGCTGTGCGCCATTCAGTGGGCACAAAGCCAGAGGTGAGGCAATGACTGAACATGGTACTTAGGTGGGGTGCCAGTTCATTCTGTTGTTCATGTAGAACGCAGCATGGGGTGTTGTCAGGTCCCATGGATGCTGTGTTCTTGGCTTTGGAGAGTGTGTTTTTTACCTGTGCAGCCATGATTTCAGGAACTTTGTATTCTTCCGGTATAGAGATGGGCCCTTTAGGGGATGAGAGAGGGGTAAAGTTAGCACTGAACCTATCTGCCAGGATGTTGGCAATATCAGTTGGTTCTGTATATTTAGTGCCATTGTGCTGTAACTCAGAGCAGATCTGAGTGTTGCCATTGAGATTCTTTTTTTTTAAACAAGTTTATTGTTTTTAACATACAAAATAAACATCATAGCAATTTTATACAAGCAATTAAAATAGAAATAGTTATAACATTCAATAAAATAACCAAAGTATTTACAAAGACATCCACTACAAATCAAATCAATTGATTAAACTATAATGTCATGCTATTGAGACTAAGATTTTTTTAACAGGTTTTGTAAAGTATCCCATATAATATAATAAGATGTTTTTCTAGTAGTTCTTGATTTTATTGTCATCAATTCCATATGACACACTTCAGTCATAACATTTTTAAATTCATTAAATGAAGGAGGGGTATCTGAAATCCAATTTCTGGTTATTATTTTTCTAGCCACTGCTAGAATAGACCATAATAAGGGAAGTTTAACTTTTTTAACACTTTTAGGAACAGGTGTGTTAAATAATATAAGTGATTTAGAAACAATGAAATTATCTGTGAAAAGGGCCTGCAAAAAATCATTGATTAATTTCCAATATTCCTTCAATTTTATACAGTCATAAAACATATGTGCCCAGTCAGCATTTATTTCTACATTACATCTTTTACATAAGTTGTCTTTATTATTTATTTTATTCATCATTAAAGGTGTATAGAAGGATCTATGTAAAAATTTCCAAGTAAAAAGTCTCCAATTAATGGAAGAAGTAGTTTTATAAGCAGATTCCAATATACATTGTTTATCTTGTTGTTTTGGTGATTCACCATTAATGGAAATGAAATAATTCCAATAGGTATCTGAACTATAATGAGTTTCTTCTCTGATAATTTTATGTATGTATGAGAGCTTACCTTTATCAGAAACTCTATGTTGTAAATTTAATATCAAGCAATCAATCAGTATTGGAACAGATTCTTTAACTGTTAAAGACATTAAATCAATTTTATTAATAAGATGTTGTCTAAAAGTCTGAATTTCTAACCAACATGTTTCTCTCAAATCAAATTCTTGCTTTAAGAAGTCTAAATTTTTTACTTTATTATCAGACAGCAACTGATACCAATACTTTAGATCATTCTCTGTGACTAAAAGAGTTCTTTCAGAGGTGGTTGACAAAAGCATACCTTGTGTATACATTATAGGGAATAGAATAAAATTCCATTCCTTATACTTAGGATGCATGAATAGCCATTGAGATTCTTGACATAGCAATAGAATGCTATGTGGTTGTCTTTAGAATCAGTGGCGATGTTGTTTTCGTAACTAGCTTTGGAGGATTTTATGAGGGATCTCAGCTTCTTACTGAGGCTGACCATGGAGTTCCTCCAATCATGGGATCTTACTCTTTTTTGCAACAGTTTTTTTCTTCTGTTGTAGAGTTTGTTTATGGCAGGGGGCCACCAGATTGGCTTCCTTTTTTTGGAGGATAGCATCTTGGTTCTGTTAGGGATTTCACGATCCATGCTCTCATGTAAGTGCTTATAAAGTGCAATTGTATAGGATTCAGCAGTCGTACCTCTATTGTCCCTAAGACACAGTGTACCCCTTCAGGTAAGGTTAATCACAATGCCATGGTCTGATCTTCAGATTTATTTATTTATTTAACATTTGTTTACTGGGAAGTCCAACTTGGAACACAGCCAATTTTCAGCAGAGGCCCGGGCAGAAATCTCCAGATGCATGTCTTTTTAACATGGGAGAAAACTGGAGCACCCGGAAGAAACCCAGATGGATGTAGGGAGGACATGCAGACTCTATACAGAAGGCACCCCAGCCAAGAATACAACTGGAGAACCTCTTGCTGTGAGGGGACAACACAACCGCTGCACCACTACTCAACCCAAATGCCATGCTGCACTGGCCAGGAATCAAACCTGGGCCACCCACATGGCAGGCAAGAATTCTGCCACTGAACCACCCATGCTCAGTTATTTTTTAGTTGGATTGACTCGGTAACTGACTAATCATTGCACATTAACTGTCACCTGTAAGTTTACAGAATAGACTGTTTACAGAACAGACTGAATGCTTACTTGCCTCTAATAACACTACAGAAACAAATGCCTTGCTGCAAATACCTGATATCTGGAAAAAGGCATTTGTCCTTCCACTTCATAAAGGCGACAATAACTCCAGCATCTCTAACTTCCATCCTATTGACATTCTCTTCCCCCATATCAAAAAAAAAGAGAAATGTATTCATATTCAGTTACTCAGTCATCTGGTAAAACACCAAATCCTCTCCCTTTAGGCTTTAGGCCACGACATAGCACCAACACTGCCCTCATTTCCTTTTTGAATACAGTAAACAGGGCTTGAGATACTGGATCCTTAGTCTCAGCACTCTTTCTTGATTTATCTAAGTCATCTGACACGATATCCCACTTCCTTCTACTTACTAAAGTCTAACCTCAGCCCATCTCCACCTACCCTACAATGGTTTATTACTTACCTCATTAATAGGTAGCAATCTACTATATGGCTACACTCCTCTTCCCCTTTCATAAATACCAATATCTGTGTCCCCCAAGGTTCAATACTGGTTCTCTTCTTATTCAGCATATTTGTTAATAACTTTCATACCGCTCTTACCCATAGTACTGTCATCCAATATGCAGATGACTCTACTATCATCTGCTCATCTAAATCTGCCACTGTACTGCAGCAACTCACCCAAGAAGCATTTACTTCCACCGAAACCTGGATGTCCCACTACCAGCTTGCCCTCAACCCCAACAAAACAAAACTTTTATTATTTACCCCCACAAAATCCAGCCCTATTGACATCACTATTCTCACTTCACTCCCAAAACAACACCATAATTGAAGTCATCCCTAGTATCAAATTACTAGGTGTCATCATTGATGACAAATTAACTTTCGACCTTCACATCTACAGCAACATAAAAAAAAAAAAGCAAAAACTAGGTGCCCTGTATAGACACAACTATTTTCTTAGCCTCTCTGCTAAAAAAGCCCTGGCCACAGCCTTCCTGCTTCCTACTCTGCTATATGGTGCCCCCATCCTGACCAATCTACAGTCCTCTTTGAGAACAAAACTAGACTCTTGCTACAACAAAGTCGCCAAATTTGCTACTATAGCGGTTTGGTCACGAGGGCGGCCTGAGGGACCAAACCACCCAGAAGTGGTTTATTGCTATTACATGACATTATTTAAGAAAAGAAACTATTACTTTTCTTAAATAATGGCATAGTATAATGCCTGTTTACTGCCCTTCCGCAGATGTCTGGGCATCCGCCGGTAGCCCTGATGTACCGCGCGCCCCTGCGCAACATCAGTTGTAGCAAGCAACGAGAAAGAGAGGAGAAAGCTTTTAGTCATTTAAAGCTATGTTAAACTCATTTAACATAGCGAAACACTAAAAACGGAGATCTTGCGGGTTGGAGATCTCCGAGTTATACTAAAGTCCGACCTTTTCCATTAGTATAACTCGATAATAATGCTTAATTTTCTACCCATCACTGTTCCTCTCTGCTTCAACTAAATTAGCTAGAACTCCCCCACTATCTCTCTTTTCTACAGTTAACTACAGAATCCTCTGGTCAAGTTGAGAGAGAGAGAGCAAACAAAATCATAATCCATATACTAAATAAGTACCTTAACTCTACAAGAAAGGACTGTAATGTTAAGATGCCCCTAGTATTAATGGTCATTCCCAATACATCCATGTGTCTCACACTTTGAAAAAGATGACTGGAAGAAGAAAGGTGCTATATTTGCATCTTCTGTATACCACAGAGAATGTAAGTCTGACACATGCCACTAATGTGCACAGTTTCTGTGATCCATCTAAGACAGCATTTAAGCTCGTTCCCAGACTAATTTAAAAAGAGTGTGCAGGCCTGTTAGACCTCTTATGATAGAAAGGCCAGTACCAGAGAATACCAAACAGGTGACAAAGTATTTTTTTAACTATAGCAGGGGAAAGGCAAAAAGAATAATAATAATAATATTTAAAAAAATGTGTCAGGCTGGGACAGACCATTTTCAATTACTTTCCCAGTGGCATATTAAATAGAAATAGAGGAAAACTCTGGTAAGGCTTTACTTTAATGGCTTCACATTGATCATCTATGGCCTTTTCATGAACAGGAAAAAGTTCTATGTATCACAGAAGAGAAGCAAACAAGCACAGAAGATGTAAAAGGAAACTGTGAGCATTTGCCAAGTATGTTATATGACACTCCAAATTGGCCAGAAGAATAAATGCTAACTTAACCTTTTTCTCTTTCTTGTGGAATTGAATGCAGTTATATCTCTGTGGACACTTACTTTCATTAAGGAAGGAATGTTGAGAAACAAAACTGTAAAAGTATATTATTAATATTGATGGTCATCTTTATTATTTTATTGTATGTATTACTTTAATACCATTGTGTTTACTACTGTGTATTGCTTGCACAATGTCATTGCTACTTTGTATTGATTGTGTCTATTAATCCTGCCTTAATGTATTGCTTTGCATTAATCTTGCTATCATCCTGATATATATTGTCAGTATGTAACAAAAACACTGAAAAACAGAGTGCATGAAGTCAGGCAAATGAACTTCTTTTCCTAGTAGAAAAAGGCATCTCCTCTTCTAAGCATCTGCATTAAGTATCTGCTTTCATTTCAGCAAAAGGAATGCAGACCCCTTGGCATCAATCATAAAGAATGGACTTCTGGGGATTTAAATGCCAACAGGTCAGAAAGGATTATAAAAAGTCATAGGATGTTAAGACACTTTCTGCAAAGCCAATACTCATTTTCTCTCCCAGCCAAGATTTTTGTAAGAAAAAAGCGATGAATTGGGGACAGGAAAACCAGCAGTTCCAAAGGCTTATACTACAAAAAAAAAAAAAAAAAAAAAAAAACACCCATTCTTTCACTCTTACTTCTACACAGAAATCCATCTTTCTCTCAGTATAATAATGTACCACATATCATATCTGTCCCCATTCTTATTCATTCTAACTTCTTTACTACTATTATCTCTGTCCACCTCTTTTGACTCTAGACTAAGAATTTCACCCCCACAATCCACAACACAAATCACCACCTCACAAGTCAACCTATATAGTTACTCCAACATATCTCCATCCCTATTAGCAAGTAACACCCTCTGTTCTGGCAAACCTTGCCCCTCCCCCTCCACCACTAAACTTAAATTAACACTACATTACCCTCAATTACCATCACTAAAAAATCACCAACCACACACTCTACTCCAGCCCCTCATAATCCTACCCCAATGTGGAGGTATACACCCCAACCCTGGACCTGATAACTTATTCAATAATACCCACACCCCTAAAGCCCATGATTTCTACTTCATAACCATCAATGCTCGAAGTCTCTGCAACAAAATTACAGAATTCCAGTCTTGGCTTAGTCACCACTTCCCTGACATAATAGCAGTAACTGAAACCTGGCTCAAAACACATATATTAGACTCTGAAATCCTTCCAACTGGCTACAACATTATTTGTAAAGATTAGGGTTGCCATCTTTCATTATGGCTAAAACTGGAGTAAAGCCACACCCCTCACATCACCAGCAACCCCGCCCACCCCACCCCAACCATATTCTGCCCATTTTGTGACATTATGATTACATCACCTGGCGAGGAATGTCTGCTTTTTCTGTTCCTGCTGCCTGTTTTTGGCTTATTTACTATGCTTTTCTGTTAAAAGGCATAGTAAATCCACTGATTTACAAACTCTGATAGTCTGTTTCCTTTTTTGAAACAAAATACTGGAGTTTGTACAGTGTTTTCTGGACTACTGGAGAACACGTTTGATTTCCAGATAGTCCAGAAAAAAAATGGAGGGGTGGCAACCCTAGTAAAGATAGGAGCCAAGAAAAAAGGAGGAAGCATAACCCTAATATATAAAGACTCCTTAACAATAAATATACATCCAGTGCCAGTCCCCAATTTTGGTTCCCTGGAAATCTTAATAACATCCCTGCTTATAAACCATTGCAAACAACTATGTATTGTCACCATCTATATTCCCCCCGGTCACATCATCACACACGTAGAAGACTTCCTAGGATGGATAAACTACACTATCTCCCAAGAAACCATCATACTAGGTGATACTAACATCAACTGGCAAAACCTAACCTCCAGATCTCCTAACACCAGCATTAACCTCTATAGTTTCACACAACTTATCTCAGAGCCTACACAGACATTAAACACCCGAGCAAAGCTATACTAGATTGGATCTTAGTATCCCACCCCCAATACTACACCAATACTGGTACCCTCCCCAACACCCTAAGTGACCACCTACCTGCTTACACCCACAGAACCCATTTACACATCCACAAACCTCACACATATAAATCAATCAGGAACCTTGCCCACTTTAACCATGAAACATTTATAACTACCTTACAAACTCACAACTGGTCCACATTAAAAGCATTGCCCTTAGATGAGGCTGTACAGTACTTTAACAGCACCTTTCTAAACACACTAAACAGCCTAGCACCCTTTCATATTAAATGCTCAAAACCAAACCATGCCCCCTGGTTGACAATGCATACCAAACAAACCCTTGCGTCCAGAGACAAAGCCTGGAAAACTTGGAAAAAATGTAGGACCACAGAAGATGAAGTAAATTACAAAAAACTTAGAAATGCCACAAAGAAATTTATCACAACTGACAAAAAATCCTACTTCTCCTCTAAACTCTCCTCCCAAAATGCCAACCCAAAAAAATTCTGGAAATCAGTATCCTCCCTTCTGAATCCTGGTAACATCCGTAATCCTTCACCTGCACCCGACAAAAACCCCCTCCAAATCTCCCAGATATTCAATAACCACTTTACTGACACCATCCAAAAACTAATCAAGGATTCACCCTCAAAAACAAATCCCACCCCTACCAATACCAATATAGACCCCCTATCCCCTTGCATAACTCTCCACCTAACTCACCTTTTTCTTTCCAACCCATGCCTACATCCCTTATTCAAAGATTTCTAACCAAATTAAAATCCTGCTCATTCTCAGCCAATAACCTACCATCGGAATAATTACAGCTAGCAGCCATGGCGATTGCCTATCCAGTCAGCACTCTTATCAATTTCTCCATTACTGAATCATATGTCCACCTACTATGGAAAAAATACATAATTACCCCTCTTCACAAAGGTGGTAATGCCCATGATCTATGAAACTACTGCACCATCTCTATCCTCTCCCCACTATCAAAAATCCTAGAAAAATGCATTCAAACCTAACTACTAAATCATCTCATCAAAAACAGCCTCTTATCTCCCACTCAGCATGGATTTTGCCCAGGCCATAGCACTACCTCAGCCCTACTTTCCTTTACTGACACAGTGAACAAAGCTCTTGACACTGGCTTATCCACTTCTGTACTCCTGCTTGACCTTTCAAAAGCTTTCGACACTGTATCTCACCCTAAACTTTTACAACACCTACAGAAACTTGGCTGCTCCCATACTGTAATAACCTAGTTTTCCTCCTACCTAAACAACAGACAGCAATCAGTCAACACAGGTGTCCCACAAGGATCTATATTAGGACCACTACTTTTTAATATTTTCATTAATGATCTAAATAAAGCCTCCTAGGACAGCATAATAATTCAGTATGCAGATGATTCAACTATCATCTCATCCTCACATGATTTCACTAACCACCAAAAAATAACCCAAGATGCTTTCTCCTCTATAAAAAAAACTGGCTGAATGACTCTCAATTAATGTTTAACCCAAAAAAAAAGTTATTATTCTCATCAAAACCTCCAACTACAGAATTCAAAATCCTTTCCCATAACAAAACAGTAATCAAACAGGTACAATTCACAAAATTACTTGGAATTACTATCGACAACAAACTCTCCTTTGGACAACACATATTGAACACTGTAAGGAAGACCCATTTCAAACTAGGCAAATTATATCGGCATAAACTATACCTTGATAAGCAAACTAGGAACAAACTAGCAAATACTTTGCTCATTCCATCTCTTATGTATGGTAGTCCATTTTCACCAACCTCCATACATCACTTAGTAGTAAGCTACAACAATGCTACTATACAATAGCAAAATTTTCATCAAACTTCCCCACCTGCTCACACCACTGCACTGCCCTCTCAGACCTATCCTAGCTGGAATTCCACCACTACCTCCAATTCACTTAACTCTCTATGGACCATAAATTAATTTTTCAACCCAATAGCTGCCCTGCTCTCAATCCATTTTACACACATATAGCCCTACTCGATCCCTCCATTCTTCTGAGAAAACCCTAGTAAATGTAGCCAAACCCAACAAGAGAGCAGGAGAATCCCTATATTCATACAACATCACCAAACTATGGAATACCCTCCCCTCCAGCATTGCCCAGCTAGACTACCCAAAGCCCTTTAAAACTGCACTAAAACCTACTTGCTACAAAATCCAAGCTGTATATGTAATATACAATGTAAACCCGCTTAAATAGATAACCGACTAAACAAAAACCCTACCCTGTAACACCTCAGTTCATCTTTACTCAAGTACTAGAAAAAACCTTGTTATTTGTCCATCACAAAGTATATAATTTCTGTGTTGTAATTTTTTTTAACTGTAGTTTTGAAGCTTGCTGAATAATGTATGTAGCATCTGCTTTGCAATTGTATACTTTTCTGTAGTAATCACTTGTTTTGTTTCTGTTTTGTTTTAAAACTGCAGAGCCTTATCTCCCCAGATCTGTAATCTACTATTTTTGTTGTATTGTTAATTGTGGAGCTTTTCTCCCCGGGCCTCCAGTGAAAATGTGTGAACCTTACCGGTCAACAAATGCCAATAAATAATAAATAAATAAATAAATAAATAAATAACGTGTATACCCACAGCTGGAGTCACTCCGCTGAAAGACAGAGCAAAGGAATTCTAATGCCTTCCCTCCTATTTTTGCAGTAAAAAAAATAAATCTGCAACAAAATGTAACTCAGTCAGATATCAATTTTATTCCTTCTGTGATTTTTCTGTGATACTTGAACAATCACACATTTTCTGTACTACCCACCTAGCACAGATACAGACTCTAAAAGTGCTTTACCTTCAGGACTGATGAATAGATATGCTCTGACAAAGGAATTAAAACTGTGCTATTGCTCCATGCTTACTTCAGGACCTGATATACCCACAAAGGTATGCCATGTTGCAATGAGAAAAAGGAAGGTTTGCCTAAAAGGTATTCAACAATGTTTGCTTGCAATTGAATTGGACTTTTGCCTAAAGAGGAACCAGCACTGATGTGCAAAGAATTATTTTCAGTTTTCTGGCTTTCCCCAGACAGTGGACAGAACTTAAGACTATTTTCCAGGGCTTGCCAAGACTGAAGACACATGGGAGGGTTGTGTCAATAAAAGACTTTTAAGGTAAGAAAAGAGCACTTCTTGTTTTGGGCTGACTGACCATGCATAACTGCTATGTGCTAAACTTATAGCAGTGATTTGCTGACTTGTACAGCACTTCCAATGGGAGACCATAAGCTTTTGGCCATGATCATTAGCACTGCTGGCTGATGCAACTCACACAGCTGATCCATTCTCTACATTGTTCAGCTGCATAAATGTCTTATGGCAAGCATTTTTGGTGGGGGCATGTGGCTAATTAGCAGTCAGTCCTCGGAATACCTCATTAGCTTTTGTGGTTGGCCACAGAGGTGTCTCACTGTGGCTCTGCACTACTTTGTGGCACAGCACTATAAGGCTACTACTGAACTGGAAATGATCACCTCGATGTGTAAAATGAGCTTACCCCTCATAATAACTTGTTTCAGTTCCACCCAGTCTAGTCATCCTTCTCATCTACTGTGGGCTCTTCATTTTATAAGTGAAACAAAAAATGTAACTTAGTACCTTAAGATAATGTACAACTTCCTTAAGGAAGAACAAAGCAAAAAACAAAAATAAAACAAATAATACAAATTATTTTAATATACACTGTTGTCAAAACTTATTCAAGTAAGAAAAAATGAGATTCAAGCTGGTGTTGCTTGTTTAAACCATGGTTTATTCAATTACAACAAGAGATGAGCTTTCTCTTTTGTCAGGTGCTTCATTACTTCAATAAATCGTGACGCTTTAACAAGGGCAAAGCTCTCATCTCTTGTTTTAACTTTTAAATTGTGCTTTAAACAAGCAATACCAGCTTGAATCATGCTTTCTTATTTTAATAAGAATGCAAAGTGATCTTTGACATGAATCTTACATAACAAATTTCGACAACATTCTGTTTTAATAATTTGTATACCAGTATCAAGAGTAATCATTCCTGTACAACTAGTTTTCCCTTTTTTATATATATATTTGACAGAGAGACACACACACACATACACACACACACACACACACACACACACACACACACACACACACACACACACACACACACACACATTTAAATATGAATCTTTAAATCCATTGACAGTTCAGACCATTTGCCTTAAGTGAAACAAAAAATAAAGGAGCATTAAGAAATTATTAGCATTCTGTGAAATCCCAATTAATACAATCAGATCTTTTTTTCGCACTTCGCTAACTTCATGGAGTGTGATGCAAAAACATTTAGTTTAGATGCTTACTTAGCCACATTAGCCCCATTCTGTAAACACCCAATTGTATTAGTTAACACAGTGTTAATCTTTTCTCAATGTCTCCAAAGATATTATATACATTTATAAAAAATTATATGGCATCAAAGTATAAAACATTTGGAAGTTAGACTGTTTAATCATTGTAATTAATAGAAATAAACTGCAATAGCACTATTTTATTCTAGTCAGCAAATTTGAGTAAAGTATATTTCACTTTATGTATAGAGCAGCAGTAATTTAGTAAGCCTGTCTTCAAAGCAAGTTTTAATTATTAGTCTACACATAATAATTAGAAAATGTACTTTCAGTCTCCTTGCCTTAAAGTTTTTAATTCAACATTTGATGTAGTATTTGCATTCATTTATTCCAAAACGTTCACTAACAATATAGCCATCTTAGACAAATATTTCCAATTCACATTTCTAAAATTGTCGTTGATAGTAAAGTATATATTATTTGACTGACCACTGCTAGCTATTTCTCCTTTAAAAGTGATTGTGCAGTTTTCCATGCTCTGGTAATACTAATTTATTGTGGCTGCCAATAAGACACAACTCTGCAGTATAACTGTACATGCCTCAATCTATCAAGATAGAGTACTGTTAAAATTACTCTTATAATGTCCTTTCTTTGTCCTTTCTTTGTCTTTAAAAGAAATATTTACTGAAAGTTGTTTGCCATGAATAAGTTTCCAAACAATTCAGTATGTTGTCATGGAAAGTCAGAAAATAAACTATTTTTTTTATGTTTTAAAGCATAAGAGCTCAGTTTCATTCTAGGAAAAGCCAAGCATCCACTTGTCACTGACTAGGAGTGATGCTTATGTTCATATGTAGTTACTAGGCTTGCAGTCCAAGTGACCATTTAGGAGTCTAGCCCAAATTTCTAGTAGCCCAAAGGCACTGTCTGATTAAGTGACTTGTAAAAGGTCACACAGTAGACAAATGGAAGCTCACATCCTTACCCATTTGTACCTACTGCCAAACTTGCTGAACTAAGTTTGATGTAGTTGTTCTAAAGGAATTGATATAACTGTTTACCTCATTTGTTTGCCAAGGAACAAAGCAGTAAAACATATTGGAATGAAGAATATGTAAAATCTCTGGCAGATTTGATATCCTTGGACTTTAGAAATTTTGCTATGTTCAAACTTCTACATAGCACTTCTGAAAAAAAAATCATTGTCCTACCTTAATGTCTTAACTTCCTGCATAACAAATAAGTGACCTATATAGTCTTTTACTGCTTTACTGAGAGACAAAACTGCATGAATCAGTCTGAAAAGAAAGTCCCCATATCTGTCTCTTCATTCCCTTCAGCAGCTCCAAGTAGTTTTAAATTATTTATTCTCTGTCAGTCTTTCATATATCAGCTTTGTCTTGTCAATGCTCTTGTTGTTTCCAGGAATTGTACTTTTACCTCCTGTGATCAAGCATCCAGATTATTCAGTGAAACCTCTCGGATGGATCTCTTAGCTTGATGAACTGCTATCAGGGATTTTGTCTCCAAATATTGCATGGTGCTAATGCCCTTAGTGTCTCTAATTAGTTTGTAAGATCTTGAATCGCCATTTTTGTTTTCTGGGTAGCATTTCAAATAATGACTAAAACATGGCTGTCCAACAGGTGGCCTGCAGGTCAGAATCCAACCCGCCACTGCCTTTTCTGTGCCCCACCAAAGCCTCAGTAGAAAAAATGCAGTTTCTATGTGGTTAATTGGTTCTGTCACTGTTAATTGTGTTGAGTTTTTATGACTGCATGCATGCTGAAGTGGTATATAGTGCAGACTTGGGACAATTCTCGGTCATTCCTCTGGTGTTGCAAGTGGCATTGGACATCCTTGATAGTTCTCTTGAACTGGCGCCCTTTTTTTTTTTTTAAGAGTCTGTAGTGGTTGAAGTAAGACTTAGTTTTGTGTGTGTGTGTGTGTGTGTGTGTGTGTGTGTGTGTGTGTGTGTGTGTGTGTGTGTGTGTGCGTGTGTGCGTGTGGGTGTGTGTGTGTGTGCGTGCATGCGTGTGTGTGTGTGTGTGTGTGTGTGTGTGTGTGTGTGTGTGTGTGTGTGTGTGTGTGTGTGTGTGTGTGTCTGAGAGTGTGAGTGTGAGCAGGATGTGGTTTGTGCCTCCTTACAAAATTCTGCAGCAGCAAAGCTGCTTAGTCCAGAATTAAAGCTATGTACGCCCTTCAGGACTGTGTGGAATATTAGTTATAGAAGCCTTTATTAGAGAGTTATGTTGGCAAAAGTAGACATGGTTCATAATAAGTTGTGTCATAAAGAAAGTTTGGGGTTTTGCAACTATATGTGACAATTTTATGATGCAAACAAATTAGTTGGCAAGTTAAGCTTCTTGCCATGGCAGACGTAAACATGGTAACAAGCTGCAATGCATCCTATGTAAGGGAGGGAAAAAGTGCTTGGCACTGTAGTCACCCTACAAAGAAATACAAATAGAGCGCTGTAGGTGTGAGAGACATAAGCTGGATCTTCAAAGTAACTCAGCCTTCGTGTTGGCCTAGATTTACAAGACCTGCTTATTCAAGCCTACAAAAAGGCTGAGTTAATTTGTCTACAAGTGAGCATATGTATGTCTCCATAACAATTCAGAAAGTAACTGTGTGAATAAAACTTTAAAGTTTAACTTTCTTATCCATACAGGTGCTTAATGAATAAATTAAACTCCTTATCTTTTCTCTCTCTTGAGGCCTTTAACTACTTAATGCATGTATCACATCATATGTATTTATAGGGCTCCCCACACTTTTCCCTCCCTTACAGAAGATGCCCACTGGTGATGCCTAATCTTTTTTTGTATAATCATGGTTGTCAGAACCATAGGATGTGCAGGGAGGCAGCTCTTCCCAGTTCTCCCAGAAAAGTCAAGTGTTCTCTTGGATTAAAAAAAAACTTGAACTACTACAGTGGAAAATAAACAATCTTGTTTTATTGAAATGAAACTGATTTCTTTATTTTCTGCTACAGTAGTTGAATAGCTGCTGTGTTCCTTCATCCGATTTAACAGTCTGACTTTGAGTTTCACTCAAGAAGGAGGAGGAAACCCACGCAGAGTCCTACTTGCATCTGCTATGGTTGCTATGCAGATGCAGTGTATCTACCCATGTTTGGTTGTGTGACTGCTTGAGTTTTTATTTTTGGGTGAGAAGATGTAGCCTGTTGTAGTAGTTATACCCACGATGGCAAGAAGGTCCTCGGCTTTTTTTCTCCTCATGTAAAGCTGCCACCTTTCCACATGCCCAAACTGATGTTTTTTTATGAAAAAAAGTATAATTTTCAGGACAAACTGTGTCCACACATTGCGCAAAGGACTGCAAACTACTTTCTTGCCAAAATAAAGGTTAATTTTTACTGAACTTGATTTTTCTGTTCCAGATCAAATTAATGTGTTTACGACAGAAAGTAAATATTTTATTCATGTATAAGAAAACATTATACCAGTGTACCTTATTGGAATTCTCCAAATTTTTTTGTGAACTTACTTTTGGAAACATGTGGCCTCTTATACACGGTTATTAATTTCAGCATTTCCTGTCACTACTATCACCAACAGGTGCTATGTCTCGCTTGCTCTTGGGTACTGTTTGATCTCTGCACAAAAAAGCTGAGGGAAGTTCCTATAGAAAAGCAAAATGCACTTTCAGGTTGACTTTTGATTATCACTATTATTTTCTAGGGTACAGTACCCGTTAAAGAGCTATGTAGCCATTTATTTAATGTGATACCTTTACAGTTAAAGGCAGTTTACAGTCGCAGAAGGGGTACATTGCATTGGGACAATGTGTGAGGGGTACATTCCACTGACACAGTGAGTGTGGGGTGCACTCCACTGAAACAGTGGGTGTGAATGCACTCCACTGAAGTAGTAGGTGTGGGGTGCACCCCACTGGAACAGTGGGTGTGAGTGCACTCCACTGAAGTAGTAGGTGTGGGGTGCACCCCACTGGAATAGTGGGTGTGGGGTGCACTCCACTGAAACAGTGGGTGTGAGTGCACTCCACTGAAGTAGTAAGTGTGGGGTGCACCCCACTGGAACAGTGGGTGTGGGGTGCACTCCACTGGAACAGTGGGTGTGAGTGCACTCCACTGAAGTAGTAGGTGTGGGGTGCACCCCACTGGAACAGTAGGTGTGGGGTGCACTCCACTGAAGTAGTAGGTGTGGTGTGCACCCCACTGGAACAGTGGGTGTGGGGTGCACTCAACTAGAACAGTGGGTGTGGGGTGCATTCCACTGAAACAGTAGGTGTGGGGTGCACTCCACTGAAGTAGTAGGTGTGGGGTGCACCCCACTGGAACAGTGGGTGTGGAGTGCACTCCACTGAAACAGTGGGTGTGAGTGCACTCCACTGAAGTAGTAGGTGTGGGGTGCACCCCACTGGAACAGTGGGTGTGGGGTGCACTCCACTAGAACAGTGGGTGTGGGGTGCACTCCACTGGAACAGTGGGTGTGCATTCCACAGGAACAGTGGGTGTGCGGTGCATTCCACTGGAACAGTGGGTGTGCGGTGCATTCCACTGGAACAGTGGGTGTGGGGTGCATTCCATTAGAATTTTATCATTTTATTGTAAACTGGCTTAAGAGTTTCCACATACAGCTACTAAATCTAGCATTTCAGATGTCACAGTCTACCACTTTATGCATTTATTTATTGCTTTACTCCTGAGGGCTGTCTGAGTTCTGGACAAAGATGCTAGGTGCAAATATCTGTTACAGGGTCAGTGTTTTGATTGATATTATTTATTGGAAGTAGTCCATGTCTGTGAAAGTGATATAGTATCACTATATTTATGTGATCCCTTCAGTCAAAAGTGCTTTATTCTCACAGAAGGGGTACAGGTCACTCAAACATCTGTGGTTTGCTTTTATTTTTATTTTTTGGTTTGTTTTTTTTTTTCTTTTTTTCTACTGTGAATTTTCTTCATGGAGCTGATTCATGGCTTCTGTGGAGTCAGATTTAGAGATGTACTGTACTGCAAGCTCTGTAGTTACAATTGCAGTCCTAAGTGTGTCTTATAATTGGAAATCTCAAAAGGGCAGAGATACAGCCTTTTAGATAGACTCTTGTTCAGTAAATTGCATTATAATAAGATAATTTTATACATGTTATTACAACTAGAACTGCCAGCTAAGTGTATTTTTAGCTGAAGGTCAGAATATAGTATTCTCAGGAATTTGCTGTAATTCTTTGTGTGGTTACAGAGAAATGGTCTTTCATTACTGGGTACCAGTAGAAGTTTTAATTAGCCATATGGATGCTTTGATTTTGGTGTTTGTTTCAAAGAAAGTGATCATTCTGTGTTTTTTCACCTGAAAAACTATGTATCTTGGTGATAGCACTGGCATGTTCCTATGAAACATAAACTAACAAGAATAATCTTTTCTGCAGAGCAGTAATATGTCATTTTAAGTTAAGAACATACATTCTGCATGCTTTGACAACATACACATATTTCAAACTTTGCATCTTACATGCGTTTCTTATTTGTATGAGATATTTGCAAAGAGTTTAGTAACTAACCCATTGGATGTGCCATTTTGACTCAGCATGCAGTTTTGGGATGAGTGCTAGAATTGCTTTTGTAGTTGCTGTGCATAACTGGAGGATGGGGGGTGCTTGACAAATTTTTCTGTGCCACGCCATTCTAACTAGAAAACCTTCAACAGGTGGGTGAGCATGTATGCACGTGTGACGATGTTCAGGTTTTTTACCTACACTTACCATGCATTTCTTGGGGCTTGCCATTTGGAAGGCTGGGGTAGGGGAATTGTTTCAGAGTGAAATTTGTTTATTGTGAAACAGATCAATACAGATCAGTTTGTGCTTGCACTGATGAGTTTTTTCCACTGCTAAACATGTAGTTTTTCTCCCAGTGCTGATACAAATGCAGATTAGTTTCTGCTTGCAATGATTAGTTTTTCCCACTGTTTACAAAGTAGGGTTACCACCTGTCCCACTTTGCGAGGGACAGTCACTCTTTGAGCAGTTGTGTCCTGCAAAGATATTGAAAAAACGGCAAATGTCCTGAGATTTTAGGACAAAAATGTTTCATAAGTTTTCTTTAGTAGTTGCATAAAACACTTATTTTTTATCTGAAACACTTAAATGTTATATGAAGTAGCATAAGCACTTCAAATTCTACAAGAATAAACTTTTATTTTGCAAAATAGAGAAATACTATCCTTTGCACTGGTTATGGGTATATTTTGTCCTGCAAAATCTGGCATTTCTACAAAAAATTTCTCACTTTGGGCATTTGAAGGTGGCAACCCTATTACAAAGAGCTTTTTTTCTACTGCTGATACACAACATGCTATTCCCCTACTGCCTAGCTAATTGAAAAGTGACAACATAGGTTTGGACTTTCATAAAGCCATAATAACCTGAAGACCACTGGAGATGTATTTCCAGTTGATTCCTGCACTGTTCCTGATTCCATGCAGTTTCAGCTCATTGAGCTTTAGAACAGTGACTTAGACAGGCTTCACAGACAAGTGTTCTGAACTTTGACAAATCTACAGTGATTGTTTCAGGAGAAATGTGTCCAAATATAGAAAATACTAGGAGAGTTAATGCAGTTTTTGGCAGCATGTACCTTTGTGAGTGCCTGTTTTCCAGAATGAAGTGTGAATGTCAAATGTATTTCTTATGAAAGATGTAATTCACATTGCCAAATCAGCAGTGTGCAAACTATTTCCAGTTGATCCTTGCACTACTTCTGATACCATGCAGTTAGAACTCAGTGGACTTTAAAACAACACTGATTTAAGACAGCCTTCACAGTTTCCTGAATGTCTGCAAATCTACAATTATTGTTTCTGCAAAAATATATCAAGATATCATAGAAAATGCTATGACACAGCACAGTCTTCCACAGAAATTATCTCTGACATTTAAAGAACTTTTTTGCAGCAAGTACTGCTGTGAGCAGCTCTTGTCCAGAATGAACAATGCGAATAGCAAACAATGCGAATAGCAAATCAACATCTTTTATCACAGATGCACATCTCGCAGATATGCTTTGCATTTCGATTTCAGTTAGTGAAGCCACAGACTACCTGTGCAAAAAACAAGCAATGTCAGACATCCCATTAACTGTTGTTTTGCATGTTATATCTCAGATGCTTTTTATCCTGATTTTTGACATTTGTCATATGCTTCTTGGTAAACTTTCACCCGGATTTGCACAGTTATACCAAAAATGTGCATTTGCACTATTGCATTTGTGTTGTTATAGCAAGGATGCTATTTGTAAATGTCTTAAGCTGTAAGCTTGTTTTAAGTCTTGTAAGAATACAAAAGTGATTTAGAAATCAGCAGTGTTTTTTGCTCTGTGACTGAGGTGCACTACTGGTTGTGGAGTATATAAAAAGTAGATACTTTTTCAGTATGGTAATGTGGCACCTAGGCCTCTCTAGGCACAGTAAGTGGCCCCCAAACAAAAAAGGTTGGACATCCCTGGTCAAAACTGTACATTTCATTACTCTTACATAATAAGTAGTAATTACCTGACAGATATTATCATAATTTTTGAAGTGCATGGAGGTTTATCTGCTCCATATGCTATTAGTTACAGGGAAAAAGGTGTAGGGGGTGTGAAATAAGCTGTAAAACATTTAGTTCAGCCATACTGACAGCAGGCAAATGTTTCCTGCTAATGAGCAAGTGTACTTAAAAACTGAGACATTTCACCATGCGACCCTTTCATTTTGTGTGTATGCATGACAGTGACATGTCTAACAGCTTTTAAAGCTGTTTCCCTTCTCAGTTATGTTTTAAGCTAACTGACTCTGGCCTCTGTTATACTCCAGCAGGACAGAGAGGTGTTAAACCATAAGCAATTTTCTGAAAGCATTGAGTAATCATTCTTGGATGTCCTTCTTTATCACTGTTGTAGTATTCTTCAGTATTGGGATATCTTGCCAGGAATAGCCAAATTTCGACCAGCATACTTAAGCCTTAACACCTTCCAGGCACTGCACATAGGACATATGTCCTAAGTGCAAGACAAAAAATCATATGTGATGTACAAGTGCCTAATCCTCAAAATGTCTTTGCTGCCAGTCTAAATGCTACCTTTGAATTCAACATGCAAGCCATTCACCTAGTTGGTTCAACTACTGAGCCTTCTAAAGGTAAGTGCCCCTTTGGGGTTTCTTTCTTCCTTTTTTCATCCTTTAACTTTAGTTTACACACTTCTAGGAAGCGGAAAATGTGAGTGTGGGAGGCGGATTCCTATAAAAATAGACACAAGAAGTGCATTTTTTGTTTGGGCACTACATACAGCTGTACACAGTGTGGGATTTGTCAGACTTTTGTCCCAAAGACACTCCACAGTCATCTGTTGTCTCTTTCCATTAATCTGAAGAACCAGCAGTTGAAGCTTTTGGCTCAGGATACCATTACCAAATCTGCCTGCCCCAGTGTTCAACCACAACTTAATAAGAAAGCAAAAAAATGGAATACTGACCCTGCTGCTATCTAACCTTCTCCCAACATCTCCATCTGTTTGGATGAAGAACTTAAGGACCATCAAATGCCAGAATCAACTCTGTCTGCCATGACCCAGGTGGAGACAGATATGGGGCTGTCTACCTAGACATCCACAGAGGCTGTGCCTATGCTTGATACAGATGTGGCATGGGAATCGCAGCTGACTATATCAAAAGGGCCAAGGGGGATTCCCTAAATACTTGTTAGGAAAGAGATGCCTGGTACCCTTATTTAATCTAGGTAGGGATCTGATGTTCCTTTAATAAACAAGCAGAATACTAAGCATGTGGCCCCCATGGCTAAGAATCCCCACAAAGAATGACAGGAGTTTGATTGGGGGTTTTCAATTATCTTATGTTTTGAAAGCCACCTCAGGGATTATCTGTTCCTGCTTCCGTTCATTAGTCTTACATTCCTTCCAAACCTCCTTAGGACTCTGATTTTTCTTTTGAAGAGTTAGATTCTGGTGAGGAGTCATTAGCTTATTCTTCTCAGATCCAGTCTCCTCTTGCCCTGGGGTCTGAAGAAGAGGATTCACTTTCTTCTGACTCCCCTATTGAAGAAATGTCCTTTGGAGATACAGTGGCTGTTTTGATGGGACATTTTAAGTGAGAATCTTCCCAGTTTTCTGATATTTAAAAAAGGTACTATGAACTCTTGCAAATAGATTCTCATTGGCCTTCTGGAGTTCCTTCAGTACTGGATGGTCTTTTGGATACTTTTACTGAGGATTCTCAGGCCCATTAATCTCAACCTCTTGCCCCTAAGAAGCTGGACAGCTTCTGTAAAGTCCCTGAGCCTCAAACATTTTTGTATAATAGCCTTTCCTGTAATCCTGCTGTTATTTCTGGGGCACTGATAAACCATCCAAGTTGGTGTCCTCTTCTAAGCTTTTGTATTCTGATAAGGACAGCCACACCATGGACCAGTACAGTAAAAACTATATACTTCTGCTTCTGCCTTCACTTTCAGGGCTATTAATTACCAGACCCGTATGACTATGTTTGTCGTGGCTCTTCTCTCCAAAATGAGGAGTGTTCTAACTGTAGCTCTCCAGGTCTTTCACTCCCTTTGGGTTCTGGGTCCTCTGAAGGTTTTTTCAGACAATACCACAGTAATGTGGTACATCAACAGACAAGGGGGCACAAAAGCTTACCTTCTTTGCAGGCTGGCTGTTAGGTTTGGGATTTTGCAGTCATCCATCACTTGGTTCTTCAGACAGTTTACATTCCTATAGAGCATAGTCTTGTGACAGACTCTTTGAGCAGGTCTAGAGTAAATCATCACAAATGGATGCTTCACAGGGAAGTGTTTCTGGACATTGCACATCTGTGGGGTACTCCTCAAAAAGATCTTTTTGCCTCCCCTCCCTTCTGAACAGACAACTTGCCCAGTTCTGTTAGCGTGTTAAACCCTCTGGCTTGGAAAGTGGACACCATGTCTTGTTGTTGGAAGGGAATGTTTCTGTATAAGTAACAAAGGGCCACAGCTCCAAAGACAAACCAAAACTTTAATATGTGAGCGCTTTCGTTCACTCAGATCAAATGAACTTCTTCAGACAAATTCATAACATAGCATAAATTGTACAACAGGAACCCAGGAATGGTTAAATGTGAAGCATGTAACTACTGCAGGTACATAGATATAGATAGGGACTATACAATTGCTAATAGGCATTTTTTGCTCACAGCTAGATATGACTGTAACTCTAAAAGTGTGGTATACTTGGCAAGATGTCAGCTCTGCTCGACGTTTTATATCGGCAAAACCAATTGTAGGTTCAAAGATAGGATCTATGAACACATTTATAGTATAAATAGAAATAGAGAATATAATGCATTGGCCAACCACATTAGGGATAACCCTGGACACCACTTTAAATTTAAGGTGATTGACCAGGTGATGGAAAGCCCTAGAGGTGGGCATACATCCCTATTACTCGAAAAACGAGAGTTATGGTGGCAACTTACTTTAAATGCGCATAGTTATCCAGCCTTAATGAGCAGTGTTCTGTTATGTGTTTACTCAAGCTTAAAAATTTATTACGCTGAATGTATTTATGAACTTCAGTGTAGAATGTTCTTATAACACAATATTTTATGTACTTATATGTTTGTATGGATGCACCTTTTTGATTGTTTTTATATATTAATAATGCCCCACTTTTGCTTAAAAAATCTTTTAAAGTATATGTAAATATCTTTATAAATATCTATATGCCTTTTAACAACCAGTTTTAAACTTATGCTGCAATGCATTTTATTGGTCATGTGATTTCATGGTTATATAAGAAGGGGTTTTACTGTCTGAATTTGTCTGAAGAAGTTCATTTGATTCGAGTGAATGAAAGCGCTCACACATTAAAGTTTTGGTTTGCCTTTGGAGCTGTGGCCCTTTGTTACTTATTTTATTAATGTTTCTCTATGTCTGTGAGGCTCTTCCTCGACTACCAAAGGTCCTGCTCAAGATTATGTGGGGCAGGCACAAAATCCTGCTGGTGACTAACTTTTCCCAAGACATCACTGGTTCCCCCTTCTATTTCATCTGGCCAGGGGAAATCATCACAAGTTACTTCACAGGATGGATATTCTCACACAAGACAATGAATCTCTCATTCACCCTCACTTGCCCACCCTTCACTTGACACATTGGGTAATAGGGTTTTGATTTCTTTTAGACACCAGTTTTCTGAGACATACTTTGGGTTTTGTGGAGATCCAGAAAACCCATTACTAGAAAATCCTATGTGACTAAATGGAAGAGATTTTTCTGTTTGGTGCGTCAAGTATGACCTGGACCCTTTTCTTTGGCTATTCCTAGGGTCCTTTCTTATTTGTGTGAGTTGCTCAATTCTGAATTAGTATATGCATCTGTTAAAGCTCATTTGTCACCCTCTGAATTCACTTCTGGCTTCTAGATTTAAGGTCAGTTTCTGAAAGGTGCCCTTCATATTCAGCCATCAAGAAAGCCTATTCCTCCTCCTTGGGTGCTTAGAGATCTTGAGAAATTGACATAGTCCTCTTTTCAACCTGAAGTTTCCTCTTTTTTACAGCATTGTACTTGGAAGACTGTCTTGTTGGTGGGTCTTACTTTTGCCAAGAGGGTCTCTGAACTTCAAGCACTCATGGTCAGTTCCACCCTTTTTGGTTTTATGCAGGGACAGTGTACATGTTTGCAACAATCCTTCTTTTATGCCTAAAATGGTTAATGATTTGTCCTTGAATCAGTCCGTACATCTTTCTTCTTCTTTTTCTCTTCTCCACAGAGTCCTAGTCAGAGTATATTTTACACCTTGGATTTACACTGACAAGTCAGATATTACCTAGACAAGACAAAACATAAAGAAATCTGAAAAGCTTTTTGTTTTTTTCATACCAGAAAACTGGGTTTGGTGGTGTGAAAGCAAACCACCTCCTCCTAGATTTCTAAGGTCATTTTATTTTGCTATTCTTTTCATGGCAAGCAGCTTTCTCCTTCTTCTTTGGTTTGTGCTCATTGTACCAAGGTAGTGGCTTCTTCTGGTGCTTTTTTCAAGGGTCTGGATAGTAGATCCATTTTGGTAGCTGCCCCTTGCTCCTTTGTTCACACTTTTACCAAACATTACAAGCTGTATGTCATTTCTAGGGCCAGGGAGGGTTCTGCCTGGGCCATCCTTCGTGTTTTTTTAGAGGGCTCTTCTGGGGCTTCCTTCACCTATACTTTCCAGTAGCTTTTGTACTTTGCCAAGAGTGAAGACTACTGCAGCAGTGATAAAGGACAGTACAGTTGTGTAAGATCTTACCATAACAGTAAATGCCCTACTTTTCACTGTTACAGTAGTTTGTCCCACCCTCCTACCCCCATTACATTCTGTTGTCTTCCTCACAGCAGAGGGGTAGTTCTTACATTTTCTTCTTCCCCTCCTGGCAGTACATGTTATTGCTTTTTTCTGGGGTTGCTCAGGTTCTTCTGGGACACTTCATTTCTGAGGATTAGTTGCTCATACATCACATACATAACATATGCCTTTCCCATAGGACATGCATCTGACATGTGGTTCCTGGAAGTTATAAAGTTATGCTAGTCAGACATTTGGCTATCCTTAACAGGCTATCCCAAGAGTGAAGAGTACTGCAACAGTGACAAATAGGACATCTGCTGTCCTGGTAAGATATTACACAACAGTCCTAGAGCAAGTGTATTTCCTTTTCCCCCTAACTTTAAACTTCCACACCTCACTACATCTTTTATTTTTCCCTTTTTTCTTTAAAGTACAACTAAAATCCCCTAGCATCATTACACTTCCATTAACGATGACATTGGAGTTAATCGCTTCAAATAACCTTTCCCTTGTCTTCACTGCTGTTAAAGGACATATGAATTATTTTAAATGATGATGCTTTAATTCTAATATCAATAACAGAAGGCTTCCCAGTTTTTATTACTACGTAGTCCAACAGAATTACATTTGGGATTTTAAACAAAACTACTATTCTCCAGAAAGTTTGCGTATCCACTTTCCATAACAACATATTACTCCATAAGCATTCCATATTTTTCCTTCTCTCTTCCATCAGAAATCTTGTAGCTTTCAAATAAATAATGTGAGTACTTAACTGTGCAGTCCAGTGCATTATATACAACCTTCTGGCATCACTCATAATATGTGTTTGATAAAGGTGTGTGTTTTTTACCTCAACTTTTTCGTTGTGCTTTGTACCTTTGACTTTGCAGCAGTATATACTTGGTATCACTCATAATATTAGCATTTACTGATGTCAGTATTGCATCATACTTTTCCTTTCTTTTTTAGTTCTTGGTGAAGGATTTCTCATTTTTATTTTCTAATCTTTTACCTGACTTACAGTATATTTTTGCTTCTGGCCCCTACTTTGTTACAATTTTATCATTATTTTCATTTTTAGAATCTGAGGCATAAATCTATTATTAGTTTATCCATGTATCTGTTTTTATTTACATTCTTTTTTCCTTTATTTTACCCTTTCCATAATGTTCGACATTACAATTTTGTATTTGCCTTTCTAGTTTACAACAGCTTCTGTTTTGCCTGATAGTTCATGCCATTTCATTATCTCCAGCCATATTCTGTTCATTATCTTTATCATCCTCTTCCTCCTGCGGACTTTCCTCTTTCATTTACACTTTCATTAACAGCTCCATTTATACTTGTGACATCTTTTTTACATGCACATTTTCAATTGAAGCCTACATATCACAATCAGACCATAAATGTCCAACATATGACACATTCTAAAGTCAGTTTGCCATTATTTGTACCATGTCCCAAATCTTCACCTCAAAAATAATATTTTGGGTTTACCCCAATATCTTAAATAGACCCCTCCTACCATTCACATAGATAACGCTGGGTGGATATTTAAATTAAAACCTTGCGTTTTTCAAAAACTGTAACATTTTCATGTTCAAGTCTACATATTACTGTCCTCATTTACCTTTTGTATAAATCTTATATACATTACTATATAAAGCATTAAATAACATTATGTCCACTTTTTCAGTAACATAATTTTGAAACTGAATATACGCTGTTTCTTATCTACAAGTTTTTGAGTCATGAAATCAATTTGTTCCATGGATTAATAATTGTGTATGTCAGAAGCCCTCAAATACCTTTCCATCAGAGAAATCAGCTAAAATGTTAGATCACAATGTCACTAAAATGGGCATGGGTAGTTACCAGTGATAAGTAGGCTAAGGACCCGGCCTACTCCAACCAAAGCCAGGGACCTATGCTAAAGGTGGGAGGGGTATATGTGACCCTGTTGGCCAGTGTGTGCCCACCACAGAGCCCAGCAGCTTTGGGTCAACAGGCTAATGGCTAGTCAGTGTCTAGTTGCCCAGCCTGGGTTACCTGGGATAGCTCTGTTTAGTGAAAACTGAATGTAAAACCAATCAACCTGCAAAACATGAACTGAGAATTGCTACATTTAATATAGGTTCACTGACAGGATGCAGCTTGGAAGTGGAATACATGATGATAAGGAGGAGGATGGACATCCTGTGTATCCAAGAGACAAGACAGAAGGGCAGTGCAGCAAAGCCACTTGGCTTGGGATCCAGAGTCTACTACTCAGGTAGACGGACTGACAAGAAATGGTGTGGGAATTGTGGTGAGAGACAAGTTTTAGAAAACTCATGACAATCAGACTCCATTGTAATGATAGGACAGTATTCATAATCCTAGCCTGTGCCCCAGAGCAGGGCTGTGATAGTGAGGAAAACAGTGCATTCAGACAACAGTTGCAGGACCTACTAGATAAAGCAAGACAACAGGAATTGGTGTTGATAATGGGTGACTTGAATGCACATACCAGGACAGACAGAACAGGATATGAGGACTGCCTAGGTCCACATGGGTGGGGAACAGGAATAAAGAAAAACAGGCCATTCTAGACTTCTGTCTAGCAAATAACTTGAGAGTAGTCAACACATGGTTCAGAAAGAGAGACAGTCACAAGATCATGTACAAGAGGGGCCAACATGCAAATCCAGTAGAGTTCCTCCTAGTAATGAAAGGGTTCTGGGGGTAGAATCAATGATTGTAAAGTCATCCCACTGACAAAATGCTATCTGTGAAATGGCTATCTACTTTCACTTCCTTTCTCCCTATTAATATGGGCATTCCACAAGGCTCAAATCTAGGTCCCTTTCTTTTTAACACCTTTACCAAACATCTACATCAATCTTGTTCCTTGTCCTCCCTTTCAGTCTGCAGACAACTCCACTGTTATCTCTGTTTCTGAGAACCCTACTGATCTACTATCTATCACGCAAAAATCCTTTAACCTTGCTTAATCTTGGCTATCTTAAAATCAAGTCATTCTTAACCCCAAAAAAACAAAACTCCTCCTCTTCCTCCCAAAATCCCTCTACCATCTGAAATCATCATTTACCATTTCCTCACTAAATAATACTTTCCTTTCCCCTGAAACTCATGCTAAGCTCCTTGGTGTGACCATAGATGATCGGCTCAAATCTGATCTACATGTACATCACTGTATTAAGAAAACTCACCAAAAGCTTGGCTTATTGCTCACCCTTGATGCTAGAATCTCACTCACCCACGCCTTCCTTCTTTCTGACCTATTTTATGGCTCTCAATCCTAACTAATCTACAGTCTTCTCTTCTTTCAAAATTAGAATCTATCTATAATAAAGTAGCCAGATTTGCTGCCAACCTCTTCATTGTCTAGCTCTGAAGTAAAGTTTCCTAACCAACTCTTATTTTCTCAACTTCAAGTTATTCATTCCATTCTAAATAAACCCCACAACTACCCTAGTCTCTCAGCACTTCTCTCTCTTTACACCCCCTGATCTCTCAGAAGTTCTGATCAACATCTACTTCAAATTTACAAACCTAATAAATCTATTGGACAGTATCTATTCAGCTGCTTCTCTTGCCTCCAATTGGGACAAACGTCCTCTACCCTTGAGAAATATCTCCAATGTTCATGAGTTTAAGAAAACACTGAAACTGCATTTTAATAGTACCTGGTCTTGTCTCTATAATCATCCAACTTGAACTCCTCCCCTGCTCTAGCTCTGCTTCCTTCCTACTGCCTTCCTTTTGCTTCTCTATCTTCTCTGTCTCCTTACTCCTTACCCATAGTTATATGATATTATTATTACTGCTGATATTGTATTGTTAAATTTACAAATATTTGTATTCTACTCTATCTCATTGTATACTTACTGTTATTTATTTTTTTTTGTGGAGAATTTCTCCCGGGCCTCCACTGAAAAAGGGTTGTGCCCAGTTGGACTATCCCAGCTAACAAATGTCAAATAATAATAAATAAATCCCAAGTGAAACAGTCAGGACACAGCATAAATCACTGGTTGCCACAATCAGCTGTAAGCAATGGTTAGAGAAGGCTGTAAGGTCAGAGACCAGGCTGAAGACCTGGAAGTTTACTGGAGAAAAAGTAAAGCAGTTCAAGGAATTACTCGGGGCTCTAGTACCTCCAAGAACAGGAGGAAATAGATGGAGTTGAAGAAGAAGAATGGCAGTGCCTCAAAACAACATATGTGAGGACTACAGAACAGATATGTGGCTGAGCCAGGTATGGAAATAAGGTACATAAGGAAAGCTGGTAGTGGAATGCAGAAGTCCAGGAAGTCATCAAAAGAAAGAATGAATGCAGGGAAAAACTGGGAGATAGAAAAGACCAACCAGGCTAGGAAGGAATACAGGTTGGCTAATAAAGATGGTAAGAAACGAGTTGCAATCACAAAGATCAGGGCATCAGATGCACTCTACCACCTTCTGCAAAGTGACTCATTAGGTGGCACAAAGAAACAATATTAGGTACAAGGCAAAGACAGAAAGATGAAGATAATCAGACACTCTTCATAATGGATGCCAGCAACAACCTGCTCACCAGTCCACAGGATATCAAAGGCAGATGGAAGGAGTATTTCCAGCAGCTTCTGAATTAAGAAAACCCCACAGAAGCTGCACTGCCCCAGACACAATCCACCATTACAGAAGAAGAGGACCCCACCCAAGAAGAAGTAAGAATAGCACTAAAGAAAATTAAGTCACTGAAAGCAGCTGATTCACATGAGGTCACACCAGATGTGAGAAAGATGTTGGGTGAGATGGTGGAAAAATGGCTCCTGAGGGTAATCATAGCAGTGTGGAGAGAAAGGTATATCCCAGATGGTGGGAGAATAAGCATTGTAGTTCCAGTGTACAAGAACAAAGGGGGATATACACAACTGTGGGCAGTACAGAGGCATCAAACTCCTGTCATATTGCATGAAATTTCTGGACAGGGTGATTGATAAACAGATATGTAGAGTAGTAAAAAGTAAGATGAAAGATGAACAGTTTGGATTCAGATCAGGATGTAGCACAACTGACCCGATGTTTACAGTAAGACAGATAGTTGAGAAGAAGCTAGAGATGAGGAAAGAGTCCAATTGAACATTGCCAGACTTGGAGAATGCATATGACAAGGTGGCAAGACAGCTAATTTTAAAAGTCCTGTGATGGTTTAAAGTCCAGGAAACATTGATAGAATCAATGCAGGTTATGTACAAGGATGCAATGACTCGAGTACAGTGTTTGGTCTCTGTGACGTTCCCACTCTGGGCCAGTAATCAAGAAGCCTGAATCCTCACCACTGACACTGGAGAGGGACATTCACTTGGAACAAAAATGGATACACCCAGTAATTCCAGATGCAGTTCTCTGCATCAAGCACAATTTCTCTTAGGAGCACACAGGGAACACACTCAGCCCAAAGTATGGGTTTCTCTGTCTCCTTCCAGGTCCCCAAAAATACTCCCCACTGGTAAAGCTCTAAAGTTGGAACCTCAGTTCAGTGTCCAAGCCAAATTCTCCACCACTCTCTCTGTGAAACCAGTGCTTCATTCCCCTGCTCCAAGCAGCTGACACACACACTCTCTGAGATTTGCTTTTCACACACACACACACACACACACACACACACACACACACACACACACACACACACACACACACACACACACACACATGGGAAAGGCTGGCACAGATTTACTACCTATGCCCCCTTCTTCCCAGACTATAAAATAGTTACACCACCACCAGACACTCCAAAGCCATCTACTCTAAGGCTCTCGCAAGGGTACCCAATTATACTGGGAGAAATTAATATTAATACAAATGTAATGTTGACCAAACAGCAAGGCTTTCAGGACTGGTGCAGTGCCACCAAATAAATATAAGCCCTCTCAAAGGTTAAATTATACTCTAAAGGACCAGCCACAATGAAAGTTTAGATATATTTAATAATAAATAATAAAATAACATGAAAATACTATTTACAATAAACACCAGTTTAAATTACAGGAAATATTAAAAATAACACAAGTGGACAGGTTCACACTGTTACAGAAAAACAATACTTAACTAATCTCACTATATTTTACTGAATGATCTAAAGAATTATTAGTCCATGGATAATTACTAGAGCAAGACAAGATGAAGTAGATGAGGGGTCCTTCCTTGTCAGGTTACAAAAACAGATTTCTCTGAGACTTATCTCTCATTTGGTACTAAAAAATCATTTTTGTGCTAGATTACAGAATGACATCACATACATCTGGTCATCTGACTTCTGCATCCCATACTACCCCCCCCTTAGAAGTTGTCAGGATTTAGCACATATGTGTCAATAATACACACATGCAGAACCTTGCTAAGATCTGCTGCAGCTCCTTGAAGTCATAAAAAGTTCAAACTTCTACCCTTCCAGATTAGCAAATAGTTTGCTGCTAACAACAATACAGAAGGCTTCCTAGTACTTGTTTTTTCCAGACATTTTGTCTCTGTCTGCAATCAGAACTGTAAGATGCAATCTTTATGGCCTAGGCCCAGTAATTTAATTTCAGAACATTTTTCAAAGTTAGCTGCAGGAGGACTGTGATTAACCTCTTCTCTTCCAGTCTCCTCTGTTAAAATATATACATTTAATTCAATTACAATGCTTTCAGGACCCACTGTTGATATATTTTTAAATACAAGCAACTTTACGAACACATTTTCAACAAAAGCATCTGTACAAATCAGTTTGATATACAAATGACATGTAATTCTTTACAAAACTCCAGCTAGCTGTGGTGGCATATGTTACACATCCACTGCCCTACTTTTCCTGGCATAGCTGGCAATACTTCACATCATCACAATCTCACAGGGGGGTTCCCAGTGGGAGTGAGTGTGCACCAGTGTTCAGCTCTGAACCCACTGCTGTTCATACTGGCGGTTGACGTAGGGGACAGATCAACAAAGTTGCTGTATGCAGATGATGTGGCATTACAGGCAGACTCTGAGCAAGAACTTCAGCAAAAGATAGGGGAGTGGAATATAAAACTGAAGGCATATGGGATGAAACTAAGCACAGATAAGACAGTGGTAACAGCAGCAAATTGGGGAAATCAGAAGAAGCTGAGAATTTAGATAGAAGGAAAGTGTGGAACAGGTTAATAGCTTCAAAGTATCTGGGAGTGGTGATTAAGGAGAAGGAAGGTCTAAATGAAGAGGTCAAAGCTAGAATTAAAGGGGCTGCAGCTAACTGGAATAGAATCTAAGGTATTGTGTATGAGGCTCTATGTTAAATCAGTGAAAGCTTAAAATAGCGAACTCTGATTTATCGATCCTTTAACAAAGAAAGCTGACAATCTCAAAGACATGGAACAGCAATTTTTTTTCCCCAAGGAAAAAAAAAATCGCTGTTCCACAAAAATAAAAAAAAAAAGTTCAAAACACAAAATAAAGTGGGGGGGCTGTGCCCCTCACCCCCTACTTAAATATACCAAGTCTGACATCGCACCACAGTGGAGGAAATGGCAAAGTCCCAAAAATGGGTCAGCGATTTCTTTCCCTGGGAAAAAAATTGTTGTTCTGTGTCTTTGAGATTGTCAGCTTTCGTTATTAAAGGGTCGATAAATCAGCATTTGCTATTTTAAGCTTTCGCTGATTTAATATAGACCCGTGAATGACAAAAGAACACCAAAGAAGCTGAAAAATAAGGTGTACAAGACAATGGTATTACCAGTACTACTGTATGGTGTAGAAACTGGGGCAGTAAAGGCAGAGTAGATAAAGACGTTAGAGATGATGAAAATGAAGTGCCTGAGAAGGGTAGTAGGATGCATTCTGTGGGACAGATGAAGAAATCAGAATATAAGAGCAGAAGCCAAAGTAGCTCCAATTGCAGAAAAGATCAAAGTGAACAGATTATGGTGGTTCAGGCACATGTGCAGAAAAGCAGAAAACAATCTTATGAAGAAGATTTGGGACAGACAGAAGAAGATAAGAGGAAATCAAGATGTCCAGCAAAGAGGTGGATGGTTTGTGTGAAAGAAGATCTGTGACAGTCAGGCATGAGTGCTGAGGAAGGCAGGAGTGTGGCACTGAATTGAGAGAGAGATGGAAACAGTTAACATGACACTCCGTCCCCATGTAGAAAATAGGAAAATGGGGGTTGATGATGATGATTAGATCACAAAACCTTTCCTCATTAAGGTGCATAAACAGTCGAATGCCTTTTGCCATAAAACCCAGAGGCACAACTCAACCATCCCACACAGTGTATCTAGCAGTTTAATCTTTCTTGGTCTACATTCTTTATTAGGACATCCCTTTGTTTAAAGTGCCAGACTGACAATTGTCTCAACACACCACAACATTTGCATAGGACTTTTTCTCTCCTGCACCTTGTACAGTTCCATTCTTTTGTTAAATTTAATATTCAAATCCAACACTGTTTCTGTGTCACCCCCCTCTGCATGCACTGTCCCTGTACCCAGTTACTCCTCCATACAGACCTCCACAAATACAATGCCATGTTCCTAAGAGATTGTACAAATTTCTAAATGGTTATGCTCCAAGATTGCGCAACTCGCCCCTTAGCTCCTTCAGCTATGTTAAAGTCATCCAGATGGAACTATCCCAACTTCCTAAGTGCTAAAGAATAATTTCCACATTTTGATTTGGATTTGTCTGAGTCGCATTTGATATCTTTTGCAAATTGTATTCCTTGGCTTCTGCTTTATTGATCCCACTCTCCTCTACCCTCTCAAAAGGAGCTTCACTCTGATGTACCCTCGAAAAAAGTAGCCCAATTTTCCTGACAGATCTAGGCTACTGGATTAGTGGGATTAGCCCAGTTTAAACATAAATAAATAAATAAAAACATGCAGGTGAATACATTATAGCAGACAGAGTAATGAACATGACAGAGACACTAGAAAGAAAAGGCACGTGCCTGGCACAATGTAACACAGGATACTCAACAGTAATGCAGGAACATTATCTGAAACTATTGTCTTGGATTTTCAACAGGTCCCTCAGATAAGGGTTAATCCCACAGGATTAAAAGAAAGCTGTGATAGGACCCATCACATCATATTAACCTGATCCTTTTCTGAGACTGGGTTACAGGGGATGGGAGTAATGGCAGTTATACAGATGTAATCTAACTGGCTTCAGTAAAGCTACTGACTTGAGTACCCAGTGCTAGCATGATGCAAACCTGGGACAGAAGGGGCTGGGTATTAAACTGTGCAGATGGTTGGAGTGGTTGCAAGACATTACATGGAAGGAAGTAACAAGTGGAGGTCTTTCAGTTAAGAATGAACTGACAATAGATATCCCATAGGAATCAGTCCCAAGGTTATCCTTTTTACAATGTCTGTAACTTCACATGGCTATGGAATACTAGGTCACTCTCTTTGCAGATAACACTAGGTTGGATGATAGTTGATGGGCAAGCTTCAGAAAGTGTTGGAAATTAAAACTTGGAAAGACTGGAGGCATGGCCTTGGAGCTGAAAGTTCTGTTTTAGCTCCACCAGAGCTATTGTGATACATATGTGGAATACTGTGATACATATGTGGAAAGAAAATCCATGAGTGCTGTAGTATAGATTTCTTAGGGAGGTATAACATCAATGTCAACAGAAGGACATGCAAGTATTGGTATCGCTAGAGAAAGCATGAACAGCCAGGCTCAGAGTGATGGAATGATAGCAAGTGGAGCCTATTTGGTTTACTGGGCACTGTTCTGTTAGGATGTATACCCGCAGGTAGAATGTGCTGGTGACTTTTGTCAAGCCATTGTAGCACCAGAGTTTGTTACTTTATACAGTGCTGAATGTCTTACAGTGAGAAAGAGACTGCACTGTGGAGCGGATATAACAAAAGGTAACCAAGATGGTGAGTATCACTAAGTGATGTTCAGATAATAAAACACTACCAACATTGGCATCTTTGCCACAGTAACAGTACAAACAGAAGGATATGCCCTGAGAAAACAAGATAATAACAGGAATATGTAATGGGATTAGTCATGAAGGGAAGGTTGGGCAGAAAGGAAAGTGACACTATCACAAAACTTAGTTCAAGATGGACATTTAGGAGTTGTGTCTTCACTGACAGGGTGATAGACAGGTACGATGAGTTGTCAGAATGCACAGGTAGCACAGAGTCAAACAGATAAGATATTTGGAAATTTTTAGGATACTGTTAGTGAGAGGGGTGTAAGGGAATGGGTGGCTGCCCTTTGTTACTTCAGAGCTCTGGGAGACCAGACAGGATTATATTCTCTTTCAGCAGGTTGTAGTAATATATGATACATTGTGTTCAGAAAGTGTTCATTTAATTAATTGTTCAGAACAGGCCAGCTGTTTATGCTGTCTTCATACCGGAAATATTTTAACTGACAGCATACAAAACAATAGCCATTACAATACAACAGTTCCACTGCTCAGGTAAGGCAAGGAAATCTTATTTTATCTTTGCAAAATCATAATGTAATTCTTCTGAATGTTGGGTCAGAAGAATACATTAGAATAGTAAACTGCAAAACAAATGGCTCTTTTGATATTGGAACTGTACAACCATGGCCTCCCTGTGGTACCAGTCAGTCTTTGCTTTAAAGTAATCTGAATATCAGAAGGAAAATTATTACGTGTCTCAAGTTAATTGTTATCCTCTAGACAAAAACACTACCACCTTTAAAACATTCTAAAGCTGTGCCATTTTGCTTTGAAACTATTCCTACAGTGAAATGTCTTTTACCCTAGTTTATTAAGGATGCTACTCACACTACAGCCTTCACTGTTAAACTGACCCCAAGTGCTGATTAAAAGAAAATGCTAACTAGAAGTCATCTTCCTCATTAAAATACTCGAGATTCATTCTTATTTCATAACTGCAGTAAGAAAGGCATTCAGACAGTCGCAGAATTCTAATTTCTTCAGCTGCTAGCTAGTTCAGGTATTATTCTTCCTTCGTTTTTTGCTAAACACTTGGAACATGAAAGATAATAGCATATGTCATATGCACATTTTACAGATGGCTGTGGGTAAAGAATATTAGAAAACAGAGGCAAAACAGAACAAGACGCTTCCATTGACCTCTTCTAACTTCATGAGGTCAGACTATAATATGTCCCTCTGTCCCTGTGTAAAGTAATTAAAAGTGACAGTCCACTGATCTGGTAAATGTCTGTGAGCAGAATGCATCCAATTCTTATGTAAATAGCATTCAGTAATCACCTCTGTCAGAGTTGCTTGTCAGACATGTTTTTCCTTTGATAAGTCAATGCACATTTGATTGCCTTTGCTTGAAAGGATATGAAATGCCTTTGATCACTAGTTTCCTGGTCTGTCTAGAGCCCCCAAGAGGGCTGTAGTCAATTGTTAAAGATAATTTATCAACAAGAGGAAGAATTGCTGCTAATTCATCAGGACAAACTCAGCGCTAATTGCATACATCATTAGAACATCAAGATGAAACAAAATACTGTTGACAGAACCGTCTATCTCATGCTGTACTTCTAAAGATTCTTCTGTTTTCTGCTTCTGTTTCTTTTCCTCATTGTATTTGTCTGCCCCCCCCCACCAATATGGAGTCAGTTCTTGCATGGGTCATTTATTTACGTAATTGCAGAGTGTGGCTCACCTTTACTCTTCAGATAATACCGGATATTCAAAGAATGATCCATGTAGCCATTGCACCCATCATAGCACTTGCCATGTATGTGGCATCACAAGGGCAGATGTAGTTTCTAATAAGCTGCTAATGCTACAGCTTCAGATGTGTTGGGGCATCTGGGTGTCTGCCTCTGGTTATTCTTTGTGTCTGTGCATTTCATTTTCCTGCATAATTCACTATGGGCTAAAACTGTTTAGTCTGTTAAGCTTCTTGTTTCAATGTGTTATGAAGTGTAAGGCAATTTCCTTTTAAAACAGTTTTAGCTTTGAACACTTAGCCAGCAAAACTGACCCCTGCCACAGCTACCGGTCATGATAAATTTTCATCTTTAATAGAGGCCCTGACCTGTGCGAGTATTGCATTTTAAAATTTGTCATTCTAGATGTATTGAAAACTTAATGCAGAACAAGAACAGTGTTGATATGTTAACTTACAAGTCTAGAGAGATCATCTCAATAGCTATCATTCCAGACATTTCTTTACACAAGTGTTTTTTTGCGTGTGTGTGTGTGTGTGTGTGTGTGTGTGTGTGTGTATGTGCACGTACATGTGTGTGTGTGTGTGTGTGTGTGTGTGTGTGTGTGTGTGTGTGTGTGTGTGTGTGTGTGTGTGTATCTATATATATATATATATATATAAAATATATATATATATATATATCTATATATATATATATATATATATATATATATATATATATATATATATATATATATATATATATATAGAGAGAGAGAGAGAGAGATATGGTATGTGTTTGTGGAGATAGAGACATATTATATATTCACACTATACATGCATAGGGTCTATGTCAGATTGTTGATGTTTTAATACGTCGAATCACTAAAGATTGAACTTTAGTGACCGAAGTCTTAAAATTTTGAATTGCTATAAAAATATTTTTAAAACAAAAAAAGAAAAACCTAAAAGCTGTAAGCAGGGGGGCAAGCCCACCTGCACCCCCACACCCCCTGCTACTTAAATATACCAACTCCAAGATTGCACTTCAGTGCAATACAGTGCGGAAATGGAAGATTTCTGTTTCCTACACTGTAGCGCGATTTCAGAGTTGGTATATTTAAACAGCGGGGGGTGTGGGAGGTGCATGGGGGCTTGCCCCCCCCCCTGCTTACACCCTTTTGTTTTAAAAATATTTTATAGCAATTCGAAGTTTTCAGACTTCGATCACTAAAGTTTGATCTTTTAGTGATTCGAAGTATTAAAACTTCAACAATCTGATATAGACCCCATGTATAAAGGATGGTGTCAATGTCCCGTGGGGAAACTTTTTTTTTTTTAATGCGTAACAAAGTTTTAGATTTTCAGGTGGACAGACAATCAGACAATTTCTTTTCTTTTTCAAATTACTTTTGACGTTGTGAATTAATATTAGATATACTTTCATACCATCAAAATGTTATGTCATGAAATGCCCTTATCTGATGAGGCAGTAACAGTAACTGACAGTGGAAATAGTTAAGATTAGTGCAATACGTAAACATTTCTGCAATGGTAAGGCTGAGGAAGTGGCATTATACGACCAGATATTTTGAAGGCAGTGCACAGTGCAGGAATTATGTCATCATTAAATTAGCTTTGCAATGTTTTATTTATTGATTGATTAATTACCAGAAAAGTCGAACTGTGTAGAAGCCCATTTTCAGTGGAGGCCTGGGGAGAAAATCTTAATTTTACACTCTTCAAAAATAAAACAAAAACATGCAGTTTAAATAATTATAAAAAATTAAACATTGGTTAAGAATCGATACATGGTATATGACAATTATTTAAAATGTAAAGAAATTTTAGACAATTTGTAAAGAAATTAAAAGTAAGTTAGTGTAATACAAACAGGAATTACAATATGAAGTGAGGGAAACAAAAGATTATGGTATATTTAAAGAGAAAGTCAGGGAAGAGAATAGCAGTAAGGAAGTAAGTGAAGAAGGGAGGGTAAGGAGGTATAAGGAATGAAAAGATACTTGTTCACATTCAGGGATATTATTTCTCCTAGTTTTGAGCAAGAATAGAGCCAGATTTTAGCTAGGAACTCTTTGAGAGTGGTTTTGAAGGATAGGAGGAAGGGTATACCTCTGAAGTGTACATATTTTTGCAGAATGTCCATATTTTTGACTCAGATTTTTGGTCCGTTTCTCATAAAATTGTGAGTTTTTTGGCAAGTCACTGGCTTATTCAGGATTGAATTCAGAAAATAATGGCAGACATTCGAGATTCAGATTTCATACCCTTCAGAAAATTCATGATAATGCAAAACCTGCTATTCTATCAACTTTTCAAGTTTGTAAGAGCAGTATTTAAAAATTGTCCCTATTTTGGGGCCTTTGTCCCCCATTATTTATAGCTTTGGCCAGATTTATTGCTCTAAGAGGTTGAGAGGTATGAGTATAGACCTGTTGGATACAGGTAAGGAGTTCCACACCTTAGCAACTTTGTATGAGTACCGACAGTGCCCAGCATATTTGAGAGGTTTATAGACAGACATGAGTTCTTGGTTACTAGGTCACAATGTCCAATTGGGAACATAGTTGTCTAGAATGTTTTTTTTAGTGCTGGACAGGGAGATAGATGCTGGATAATTTTATTAGTGGTAAGAAGTTGTGTATATAAGATCATAGGAGGTTAATAGACTATTGACCTGGAGGTCATTTCAAGCCTAGCCATTTCATCCCAATGTAATACCATAGATACTCTAGTCAATATGTAGGAATGTATTTAGTTATGACTGCCCATGTTAGTTGATGCGGCAGTTCTAACCAATTAAGGCTTTTCAGTGCTATGCAGTGATGGGTTCTGAAAGAGGTATGTGCTACAAATTTAGCAACTTTGTTATAGCATTGTTTATGTTTTAATTTTTGTGAAGCCTGGAGGTTAGTAAGGATGGGAGTGTCATATAGAAGAATGGGGAGCAGATAAGGAGTGGCAGGTATAGTTTTAGTTTTGTCAGTGGAGAAAGTTTTTGGTTCTGTAAAGCATCATCAGAATCCAAACACATTTTTTTTAAAAAAAACATTTAAATACCTTGTTAATTAAGTCATAAGTTTTCCTTTAAGGCAAACCATTTTTGTTTGTTAATTGATTTATTTGACGATCATGTGACTTAATTAACAAGGCATTTAAATGTTTTTTAAAAAAAATGTGTGTTTAGATTCTGATGAAGTCCTATGCTACAACCGGATGAAAGTGCTTAATCTGTTCTTTTTTGTGCAATAAAAGTTTGTTTTGATGGTGTTCTTGTCCTGAAAGCCCACTGGTTTGATTTTGTGTGGATGTGTAAGATGTCTGGTCATACAAAATGAGAGATGATTGCTGGCAGAGTCTGACATTGTACCTGTGGTGGAGTAGTATTTGCTAGGGTCTGATACTAGGATCCAGTCCAATAGGGAATTTGATGTCTAGCTATAATGTGTGGGGCTATTAATTAGTTGTGTGAAACCATATAAGTTTATGGTAGATGCAGGGGAGTTAGAGTTAGCATCTAATAGCAACCAACCTGAAGTTTGAATATCTAACAGATTAGCCCAAAAAAGGAAGAATCAGATACCACAAGAACATAGAGAGTTTCCTAACCGCTATAGAGAAAGAAATAATTTTACAACTCTAGCTTTTTGTCCAGTAGACGTTTATCAAGATACTGGCACAGTGAACAGAACATGGGCTCAAACAGCATTGTCTCCCACAGCAGAACAAGAAAGAAGTGGAAATTAGAGGAATACCAACCAAAGGTGGAATGGCTGGAAGAAAATATAAGGAAATGAGAGGTATGTCTTATGGATAGGATTTTAAAATAGTGAACTTGTCATCAGTAGTTTTAGATTATGACTTGGTTAGCATTTTGAGAAAATGTTGGACTTTTGTTCCTGCATCAAGAGCAGACAAATGTGACACTTTAAATTGTTAAAGATGATGTGAAACTTGAGTTTGGTCTTTGTAAACAGAGTGTTTTTAATCCATCTTTTCGACCGGAATTAGAGGCATTTCTGAATATCACTGAAAGTCAATTGAAAGAGTTGTTTAACCACAAACCAGAACAGAAGTATTACAATTTAACTTATCAAGAAACAATAGCCTTTCATTAATTGAATAATAAGAATATTATTGTTACTAAAGCATGCAAAGGTAATGCCTTGGTTATTTTAGATAGATCATTTTATAACAGCAAGGTACAAAGTATATTGTCTGATAATAAGTTTTATAAATAGGTTCATTTTTCTGATTTAAAAAGGGCATATGCTCTGATGAATTATTTTATAGAAGAATGGTTGTGTGATGGAGGTATTAATAATGAAGTGGCCCATTTTCTTACTATTAAAAATCAGAAAATAAGTTAGCTATTTGGTCTACCCAATATACTTAAGCATAAGGTTCTGGACAATCCGCCTTTTAGATAAATTGTTGCAGGTGGAGGAAACAAAACTGAAGCCATGACCACTTATGTTGATAAGCTGCTGCAGAAGGTTGTTGAAGAGTACATGTTTTTTAAAAGATACTTTTGACTTTATACAAAAGTTGGAAGAAGTGGTTTTGACCTAATCGGATTATTTAGTGACTTTTTCACTGAATCCGATTATTTAGTTACCATTGACATCCAGTCTCTTTATAACAGAAAACCTGGGTGAGGAGAGTCCACAAAACATGGGCGAAGATCAATCCACTTTATTCACCATAATACCATATGGTGAATAAAGGGGATTGATCTTCGCCCATGTTTTATGGACTCTCTTCACCCAGGTTTTCTGTTATTAGTGGAGTGTTTTGGGTGAATTTGATCTCTCACTATTTCCAGTCTCTTTATACTGTTATATGAAATGAGCTGGGAATAGATTTTATTAGATCTGAATTATTGCATTTTGATCTTTTTACTGAAAGCATTATTTGTTTAATTATGAAAATGTTAGTCATTATGTTATATTATAATTTTGTTGAATTTAACTCAACTTTCTTTCAACAGGTGAATGGGGTGGCCATGGCCCCTAGTTAAGCTAATGTTTTCATGAGTGCATGGAAAAAAAGAGTACATTTATATAGTGTTTTTAATAATATTTTTATCAGCACTTTCTTGATGACAGTTTTTTGATTTGAAGAGGAGAGATTAATGATCATGATTCATTTTTGAGTGTGTTAATAATGTTAGTACTTATTTGAAATTTACATCCAACTATAATCGTAGTATCTTGCATTTTTAGATGGCTAAAACCCAGTACTACTGACAATGAGATACTACCTCCAGGATACAATATTCACCAGTTAGACTGTGCTACAAAGTAAGGAGGTGGGATAGCAGTCCTTTACAAAATTACTCTAACCATTAATAGAGACACCGTTCAACGTCTTCAATTCAATAATTCAATAACGTGGAACTCCTCATAACCAAGCTACAGATTAACCAAAACAAACACTTGAACATTGTCTGTGCATATATTCCACCAGGCAACAACCTAAATACCCCAGAAGATCTCCTTTACTGGTTATCCACTACCTATCCCCAAGAAACCATAGTTCTTGGTGATTTTAACACCGACTGGCACCCCTGCTTCTCTGCCCCCCACCCCCCTCACTCATATAAACTTATCTGGGTTTAAACAGACCATAACCTCCCCCACTAGGATAAACAAACCAACCAACAAGGAAAGTATCCTAGACTGGATCCTAGTTAATGACCAACCCCAACTCTACACAGCTGGTACTCTCCCTGATGACCTCAGCGACCATTGTCTAACCTATATCATAAAACATAAGGCAGGAAACTCTCACCAGCCCAAATATAAAGCATTTAGAAGCAGGAAAAACTTTGAGGCTGCTATATTCCAGAATGAATTAAAAGCAGTTGACTGGTCAAAACTAAAAAAAATCTAACATTAGAGGAGGCCATAAATCACTTTAACACTAGATTCCTAAGTATCCTTAATTCCCATGCTCCAGTACGTATAATACAAACTAGATCAAATACAGCACCATGGCTCACAAAAAATACCAAAGCTAAAATCAAAACTAGAAACAGAGCCTGGGCCAGATGGAGAACAACCAAAGTCCCACTTCACCATCTAAAATATCGTCAACTCAGGAATGATACAAAAAAATCTATTTTATTGGATAAAAAAAGCTTCTACCAAAATCTCCTACAAAAACACCACAACAACCCTCAAATGTTCTGGGCAGGCTTAAATAAACTGCTTTGTCCAGGTCCCTCCACCACCCCAACCCCGGCTAACTACACCCATAGTTCTCCAGAGACCATAGCTAGCGTCTTTAATAACTTTTTCACTGAAACAATCCAATCTCTAGCAAATCAACTAACCCCCTCTAACTTAAACCACATGCCTAATCTACCTAATACTCACACAGAATTTAGCTTCCAACTAGTTTTATCAAAACACTTCTAAAAAAACTAAAACCTACCACCCTCACTGCTGACCTCCTCCCTGCAGAGTACCTACAAATAGCTGCAGATGCCATTGCATATCCCATATCTATTCTCATCAACAGAACCTTATCCGAAAATGCTAACCCCTCCCTCTGGAAAATATCTCACGTCATCCCACTCCATAAAGGTGGTAGCTCCTCAGACATATACAACTACAGACCCATTGCCATTCTTTCCCCACTAGCCAAAATAATGGAGAAATGTGTACACAAGCAACTAATGCAATACCTTTCACATAATAACTTACTATCCGACTCAGAACATGGTTTCAGGCCATACCACAGCACCACCTCAGCCCTGCTTTCCTTTACTACAGCCATAAAACAAAACAGGAATGACAATAGGCTAACCTCTGCCCTCTTTCTTGACCTATCAAAAGCCTTTGACATGGTCAACCATGAACTTCTCAGTCTTTCACTAAAATCTATTTCCCTCAACAAGCCTGCTATCCAGTGGTTCCAGTCCTACCTGACTGGTAGACAGCAGGCGGTACTATGGCAGGGCAAACTCTCCAGCCAGTTACCTCTCACACTTGGTGTCCCTCAAGGGTCCATATTAGGTCCACTACTCTTCTCTATTTTTATCAACAACCTCCACACTGCTATCCCTAAAGCCACCTGCATTCAATACGCAGATGATTCCACTCTCATCTGCTCAGCCACCTCCCCATCCGACTTGTAAATCTTAACCGAAAATACATTTAACACTATCAAGAACTGGCTCACCAACCAACGCCAATAAAACTAAACTTCTACTCTTCTCTTTCACTGGTAGAGCCACCACATTTTCATTCTCTGTCACATCTAACAATGGTACCACTATTTCCCCAGATAATCACACCAAACTGCTAGGGGTTATCATAGACAATAATCTCAAATTTGACCTACAGGTCAACAAAACCATACAGACCATCAATAAGAAGCTTGGATCACTGTATAGAAACAAGACATTTTTAACCCAACTGGCTAGGACTACAATCACCTGATCATACCTACTCTCTACTCTTTTATATGCCTCATCTGTCCTCTAAAACCTCAACAAATCCAAACTAGGTAAGCTGTCCCATAGCTACAATCATATTGCCAGATTTGCCACTGGCTCCACCTATAGAACCCACCACTGCCAGAACCTTAAACAACTAGAGTGGCTAGAACTGCCCAACTTAATTCAATTCAATCAATAGCGCACAAGATTTTGTACCACCCTGAGGATACCCCCTCACTTAAAAATATTATTAATTAATTATTAAAATATTATTAAGCCATATAGTAACCTAAGATCCCTACGGTCAGCCAATAAACTACTGGTCAAAACCTACAAAGCTCTGCTGGTGAATCCCTGTTTGCCAACTTCATTGGCAAAACCTGGAATTTGTTGCCAAACTATATAACCCTACAATCCTCCAAAAGTCTATTAAAAAAAAAACCTCAAACAGCATCTCAAAGTGAATTGGCTATGCCCATGTACCAACCCTGATTAAGTTATAAACTAAAAGCATATTCTGCAATTATCATAACTTGTAACTACATCACCCAGCTCTGCTTCCAATCTGATGTCTCTTACTTTTAATTGTCTGTCCATGAGAATTGTTAGTCCCTACTAGGGAACACTACTAACCCATTGTGTATAATCACTTTGTTTTTATAATTGTTTGCTGACTTCTGTGTAATCTATGTAAGTTTGTCTATGTGGAGCTTTTCTCCCCGGGCCTCCGCTGAAAATGGACATGTATCCAGTCAGACTATCCCGGTAAACAAATGTAACATAAATACATAAATAAATAAATAAATGTTTTGATTTCAAGACAGAATAATAAGTAAGAAACCAAAATATTCAAGAAAGAAGTAGAGAATAATGCTCATCTTAGTTATGCTAGCATGCATTCTAGTACAATGAAGTTAACATTGTTAAAGGGCAATTAATAAGACTTAATTAGCTAAGAATAAGGATTTTATAAATGAAGGCATAGCCTTATGTATTTGGCTAGAAGGTATCTAGAGAAGGTGGTTAAACAAAAGTTTAAAGATGCTAAGAATATGAGAAAGAAAGGTTTAAAAAGTGAGTTTTGAAAGGCTTTTAACAATAGCAATTTTAGTACAGGAGTGTTGGTGAAGAATGCTCTACGTGAAAAATATCAAAGATAACTGGAACATTCTTAGTGGCTTTCCTGAAGTTAAAATGGTTGTATGTGAAGGACCTACATTTGTCAACAAAAAGGGAAGAAATTTCAGATTTCTTTCAAGTCTAGGTTAACTGTTGATGTTGAACCAACAATCTAGGTGCTGCCTGTTTATTTTCTGAATGGAAGAACTCCCTGCTATGTTGTGTTTGCGTGCATGGCTTTAGCACACAGCAGCTCAGACACCACCTAATTTACTCCATCCCTATTTTCTAATAATTTAGTTAACTTAGACATCACTTCTGATTTTGTTGGCTTGTAGAGAAGGATATATTGTTACTCTTGTGTTATTTCCTACCTACGTAGATATACTCATACTCATTTTACAACAGTAGAGTTGTTATTTAATGTTATACTTTTTATAATTCTAGCCTATTTCCTTTAATACTGCTGGCTGTACTATCACGGCAGTCTGAGGCTCTATTAACTTTTATCCCTGTCTGTCCCCGGCCACTAGGTGGCAATGTATAGCTTTTTTATTTAGTTTTTCTTATGTGTTTACAACTCACATGTCCAGTCTTCTCCTTAAAACTTAAGATGTTTGGATTATTGCTGTGTTGGTTTCCAAGCTCTGTACCTGTAGCTATGCATCTGTAAATGTTTTACTATTATGGTCAACTCAGTCACAGGCTGGTCTAACAGGTCCTATATTTGATTTTAATAAGTTAATGAAAGCGAATTAAAGATAATAAGTACGTCATCTGACATGGTGCTAGCAATATAGTATGTGATTTTGTTATATGATGCTTTTGCTCACTATTTTCTCATACTCTGTTCTGTAGCTCTTGCTGACCTCCTCCTCTCAGTCTCTAATACCTATCCCTCCTTTCAAACGTCCTATCCCTACTTATTTTCTGCCTCTCCCCTACTGTACCCCATCTCTTGTGTATCTTACCTTTGCATAGGTACTGGATCCCTCTTTTGTAAACTAATACCAAAACTACTGTATCACAAGTTAACCTGCATTTTTTCTTTTATTAGGTTAAACACCCCCTCATTCCCCCTCAGCACACCATGGCTCTTGGCTCCTAGATTAGATCCTAACATACAGTAAGACCAGAGTGCCTCTTCACATCCACTGGATGCTTGAATCTTATTTTGGACCCTGCTTCCTCATATGGTTTATGTATGTGTCTGGGAACTTAGCTTCCACCCAAATGTAACTTTTATCCATCTCGTTGTTATTGTATTGTGGTGCCCTAGTACATCACCTTGCCACTCCTATCCCTACTCAAACTTCCACTCAACTCTGTCTTCCTGGTTTACATAATCTATACTCTCTTATTTACTCTCCTTTGCAATCTTTTCCCTCTCTCCCCATCTCTCCCTTTACTGGTTCTATCACTACCTACCCTATGCTATTTCTTGTATACCCTTTAAAACAACTACTTACATTTTTCTCTTTCACATTTTTTCACCCACCCTATTTCCTCTACCAGCATTTTTCAGCCACATTTCCTCCACCTTTAGCTTCTTTGCTACACTGCCGTCTCCCCCCTAATTCCCCTCATTTCCTTACTTTGCTGATTGTTTTTTTCTTTAAAGCCAAACTGGAAATGGCCTGCCCATTCCATTCACCCTTCACTAGGGCTCACTCTGCTCCCCTACCCTACCCCCATTCCCATCCACCCCATATCAATTACATTTATAGTTAGCCATACCTCACCCATATTGATAAACCAATCAACACACTCTATTCGAAAAACACAATCCCACCCACTCAATATACCCAATTAACTAACCCTCTGTCCAACCACTCTACCATCATTTACAACCCACTCATACTTTCCATAATAGTAATTTCTGCCCCCTCCTCACAACCTCCTCTGGCACCTTTACATTTATCTTATATCTATAATGACAGTATTAGCTATGACCACACTACTCCTTCCTCTGTTTCTATCGTTTTCATTCCTTCATCTCACAACACTTCTTCCCACTCATACACACTTCATATCTACCTACATCACTTCTGCCCAATCACCCAATCACAAACCTTACTCCAACATATCTTCTAGTCTCTACTCCACTAATACACTGCTATTCCTCAAACCTAAAATGTTTTCACACAAACATACCCTACTTACAACACTCCTCACAACACAGTACAAGTCTGAGCACAAACCGCTATCAACACTACATTCAGATAGTACCACTAACCTATCCCAGCATGAGGACATCCACCCCAACCCCAGACCTACACCATTGGCCCACCCCAAACCTCACAAATCCCTAAAACTCACCACCATTAACATACAAAGTATCAGAAACAAAATCCCAGAATTCCACACCTGGATATCCCATTCTAGCCCCAAAATAATTACTGTAACTGAGACATCACTAATGTCATACATAAAAGACACGGGATTTCTCCCTCCAGGTTTCTCCTGTCTAAGATCAGACAGACCTCACAAAAAAGGAGGAGGAGTTGCACTTCTCTACCCTAACTCCATTACCATTGTCCCCTACTCAAAATCTTGATGAGTGGATAAGAAATAGAAAATTCACACCGGGGATAACTCCAGTGGCTCTAGTCAACAGAGGCACTGGGAACTAAGATCGGTTGGCACAATCTCAGAGAAGTCCTATGGCTAGGCTTGTAAAGGCCTCAGGGCCATTAGCCTAGTACACACCTATGAACCTATTCCAAAATTCTCTACAGCTGAACTCACCACAGTGCATCTAAAACTGAACAAATTAAAACAATCTCTGCTTGGTAATCTTATATATCCCACCGGGTAATAATATCCCTATATTAGAAGAAATCTTAGCCTGGACCTCAAACAATAAACACAACAAAATAATAATTTTAGGTGATATTAACATAAACTGGCTAGATCATACAACTACCTCTCATAATGTAGCCATCAATCTCTATAACTTCACTCAACTCATTACTAGCATAACCCGACCTAGAAATAACGGCTCCATTCTTGACTGGATTTAAGTTTCTGACCCTAACACAATTTCTTCAGCAGAAACTCTCCCCCTGCAATATTAATGACCATCAGCCTGTCTACATAACATGCAAAACCTCCACAACCTGAAACCACCACCAGTACAAACCCAACCGAAAGTTAGCTAACTTCGATCCAATAAACTTCAGTGAAACACTGAGTAAAATTAACTGGAGTACTCTGAAATCCCTACCCCTATATGAAGCTGTTGAATTATTCAATTTAACATTCCTAAACATCTTCAATAGAATGCCCCACCTTTGAAACAAGAGAATAAAAACAAATCATGCAATCTGGCTTAATAGAGAAACCAAACAACTTATGAATACAAGAGACAGAACATGGAAAAAAATGGCAGAAAATTAAAAACCCCATCGAACTCCAGCTCTTCAAACAGCTCCACAATCAAGTCAAATGTCTAGTCATTAGAGGTAGTATTTTTTTATCTTTATCTTCAAATTAACTGTAACCATAACCCAAAAAGATGTTGGAACTCAGTCTCTACTCTATTAAATCCTGGCACCAAAAGCAACCCTTGCCCAAATCCTGACAAAACCCCTGCTGAATTTGCTTCAATCTTCAGTTCCTACAGAGACTATATCCAAAATGGCTGTCACCTTTCCTCAAACTAGTCATAACAACAACCCAACAATTCATTCCTTGTCAACAAACTCTTCTCCCCAACCTTTTACTTTCTCTCCTATTCCTACTAACTCTATAACTAAGCTCTTACTAAAACTCAAACTCGGCAGTACCACCCCAGATAACTTACCCCCGAGTATCTAAAAATGTCAGCCAAATCTGTCAGCTACCCCATCAGTAGTCTCATAAACAGATCTATCCAAGAATCCTATGTACCTTCCCTCTTGGAAAAAGCCTTCATCATTTTCTTACATAAAGGCGACAATAGCACAGAAATCTTTAATTTCTTCCCTATTGCCATACTATCTCCCATCTCTAAAATAATGGAAAAATGCATTCAAACTCAACTTATGAATTATCTACTCCAAAACCAACTCCTGTTCACTACTCAGCATGGCTTTTGACCCGGACACAGCACTATAACTGCTCTCTTATTCTTCTTGAACACTGTCAACCTCAATCGCAATGATGGCAAATTCATCTCTGCACTCTTCCTCAATCTCTCCAAGTCCTTTGACACCATCTTATTCTCTTCTCCTCTCTACACTCTCACACCTAGGCATGTCCACTTCTGCTCTTGACTGGTTTACCAACTATCTTATAAACAGACAACAATCTACCAAATGGCTTCATTCCCTCTCACCTTTTCTCACTACTACCACAGGAGTTCCCCAGTCTTGGGACTCCTCCTTTTCAGTGTTTTCATTAACGACTTTCATTCTGCTATTACTCATGGATCTGTAGTACAATATGCAGATGATTCTACTATTATCTGCTCCGGCACCTCAGAAACAGAACTTTTGACCATGACCCAAAATGCTTTCTCCACTACTGAAATTTGGATGACCAATAACCACCTTGCCCTTAACCCCAATAAAACCAAACTCCTGACCATTACATCCCCAAAAAATACAACTCTTAATAAATCAAACTTTATTATCTACTCATCTAACAAAACTACCATAGAGGTGGTCCCCTGTACCAAGTTACTCGGCATTACTGTAGATAACTTAACATTCGACCAGTACATCCACAACAATATCAAAAAAAGCACCAAAACTCTGTACCCTTTATATACATAAACACTTCTTAAACTACTCTGCTAAAAAAACACTTGCACAAACCTTTCTCCTACCCTCTCCCCTCTACGGTGCCCCCAATTCTTACACACATCCAGTCCTGCTTAAAAACTAAGATGGACACCTACTATAACAAAATTGCTACGTTTATGACCTGTGCAAAATATTCTTCCCATCACTGCCATTCTTTACAATCCCTGAACTAGCTTGAACTTCCACAACACCTCAAATACATACAACTATCTACAGCACACAAAATTATATACAAACCACTCGAATGCCCAGCCCTCACCTCCCTTCTAACTTTCTATTAACCAAACTGGCATCTCAGATCTGAAAATCAATCTCTTATCCAAGTAAATAGACCAAAACTCCATGCAGGTCAGTGTCTCTACTCCTACTGTAGCCAAACTCTGGAACGCTCTTTTACCTCTTCTCCAGACCACTAATAGTGCCCCCTTATTCAAAAAGTCTTTACATCAATATCTCTCCTCTGAATGGCTCTGCCCATGTACCATTTCCAGTTCCTCAATAATCTGATTCATTATTGACCCCTTCGATCCCTATACTCATCATTTTCTCCCTTCTTAAGTGTCACACTGAAAATCTTTTTATACCCTACTTTGCCTCACATGGTATATGAAAAAAATAATGTAGTTACCCATACTTGTTTTATGCATAGTCTATCTGTCAAAAATGTACTATTTAATTGTATATGTGTATGGCTTATCTGTCTTCTATGGTAAACTCTTTATACATTGGATATCTTCCCATGAATCAAAGTCGATTTCATAACATCTAGCTACATAATTGTACTAAGTTCCAAGTGAGTCTACTGACTGATACACCTTTTGTAACTTAGCTACATTTTTGAAACTCTTGTTTAACAAATTTGTGTTAACTTGTATTTTGTTATGCAGGTTTTCTCCCCAGGCCTCCACTGAAAATGGGTTCATTTCAGCCCAGTGGACTTTCCCGGCCAACAAAAGCAAATAACTAAATAAATAAATTTGACAAGAAGTATAATAAAATGGGAATATTTAAATGCTTCAGTTGTAATTATTGTCTGTTTTTATAAACTCATTCAGCTGAAGCTTTTATTAATAGTAAAAAGATAAGGAATCCTGGATATTTACATGTAAATCAAAATGTGTAGCTTATTCATAGGTTCATAGGTAGATACTAGGCCATCTGCCCTAGGGCATTTATAAGCCTAGCCAGAGTGTATTTGGCTTCCACCTCCCTATTAGATTAGCCTACTGTACCTCTGTAAAGTAGGTCACAGAAGGTACCCTTTTAAGATTAGTTTACTGTGCCTCTGTCTAGCAGGGACACAGGAGAGATCCCAGGGGTGAATTTGCAATTTCCCATCCATGCGTCCAAATTTCACTTGAAGAGGGTCAGCTTTGTGTTTGTCCTGTCTTGCTTTTTATGTAGGCAGGACTACAAGTGAGTTACACAGTAGAATTTATAAACATACACATGCTCTCACTGAAGGAGATTGTAACAATGCATTTATCAAACATTATTCAAATAGAGGTTGTAAGATTTCATTAAGATTTATTGTTTTAGATCAAATTAATAATTCTACTACTAGATTTGATGCAGAAGATGAGTTGTAGTACAGAAAATATTGTTTGCAAGTGAAATTGGATGCCTGCAACCCTCCAGGGCTCAATAATAAAGAAAATGTTAAAGTTTATTTAAAATGAAAGAGAACTAAACGTTAGTTAATTAATTCATATGATGGTAAGCTATATAAATGCTTGTTTCTATTATAAGTATTCAGTCTGAAGAAGTCTTGTTTCAAGAGAAAAGTTCTTACTGGATGTTGTTCTTATATTAAAATTTTCATAGTTTTATCAGCCTTTTTTCTGTGCTTATTTATTATTTGTATGGCTCCTTTTTCCAATTTTTGGAGTTAGAGTTTGCGTCCAACCAATTTACATTCACATCACCTAGTAATATTTTTTCCTGTTGAAATGTTATGGATATACAATGTAGGATATCGTCCAGTATAGCTGATTATTGCTAGGAGGGATATAAAGAACAGTAGTACGTATATCTTCCAGTATAGCTGATTATCGCTAGGAGGGATATAAAGAACCGTAATACGTATTTATTTATAATTGTTTAGTTTGAGAAAGGAAATAAGAAGCTCCACTGAACCAAATTGAATTTTGGTGTTGGTTTGCTGTAAAGGGAGATGTGGTAGATACTCGGAAATATTAAAGCAATAGCACCACCTCTTTATACAGTCATTACAGATAATACTATAGCTGGGAGGTATAACGTTGGAGTAATTTCAGATAGGTTTAATCCAAGTATCAGTTACAGCAGGAACATCAGACTTATGTTGGGTAATCCAGGCATGTTGTGTGGAAAGCTGGAACAGTACCTCCAGACAGACTAACTAGGGTAGTGGTCCCCATTTTCAAAAAGGTAGAAATGGATGCTGCATTTATAAAGGTAGAAGACTTCTCAACTTTTCTCACAATGAAAATGGCAGGGTGTGGTAAAAGAGACTGCATCCAGTTGTTGAGTCCTGTTTAGAAGCAAAGTGAATTATATCATGCTATGGAGCAGCAGATTAGCTCTTCAACCTTAAAGAGAGTTGCAGAGCCATGGGAGTTTGTCAATAATGTCTACATATGTTTTATTCACTCTGTAACCATGTACCTTTCAAAGGTCTTGTGGAATGTGCTACCACAATTTAGAGTCCCAGGGCCACTGCTGCACATTACATAATCCTTGTGTTTGAATCTTGTGTACATGAAAGTAAATTAGTTCATGTGAGACCTGAACTGCAACTATGTGAAATGTCAGAACCTGCTACATCAAGTCCAATAATATGGAGACTGAACAGCTGAAAGAATAGACTTGCATACACTAAGTCCAGGATGCCATTTCTCGGAATACTCCCTTTTCTCAGCGGTATGGTGATCTCTGAGTTGGTATATATAAGTCTAGGGGGGGGGGAGGTCTTGCCACCAAAAACAAAATTTAAAGGGGAAGAGTGATTTTTTGAGATTTGCTCTTCTCCTGTTTTCCATGTTTTTTTGTTTTTTTTCGACTTCTCAGCACTCAACATTTTGAGTGCTGATATTTCAGTAAGGAGACATTTAAACTGATGATCTCCAGCATTCAGTGTTGGTGTCACTGGACAAACAACAGCCTTTAGGGAGTTAGATGTTGAGTCCCCCCATCATAGGGAAGAGGATAAAGCTTCTGCAGTGGATTTAGTCTGAAGAATCATGGGTATGTTCATGCGGGTAGGGGCCCACTATGGTGATGAGGTTGTTATCTACCCCTGTTAATTCAAAAAGTATTATAAACAGTTGTAATGATTCTTTGAAGGAATAATATTGGATTGATCCTTCTCTTTGGGAGGAGAGACCCTTGTCTATAAGCCCAAAGTAAAAACTTATTTGCATTTTAAAGAGGAAAATAGGGTTGTCTTGGTTTCAGTATCAAATGCTTAGTTAACTGAATTGCCCTCTAAACGCTTTTGACTTTGCCAGTAAAGGAATAGTGAGATACTTAATGAAATGTTAGCAAAGATGTTTCTGATATATTTGGATGTAACTAAAATATATGAATGACATACGTGGAATTTTTATAAGATGTATTATACATAAAGATTTTCATCTCATGGGTTTACAAATCCTATAGAGATGGCATGTCTTGGCCTTCTTATTCAAATTGTAATCCTCAGTTAACTAGGAGTTAATGAATAAGTAATGCACAATGATTTAACATGACTTAAATGTCTTAAGCTTGGAAATAACTTTCTATTAATGTATTACAGACCTAATAAAAAAAACATGATTCTTGTTAACTAACTATCTCACCTGTTTGCTAACAGATATGTATCTTTCTCTAAGTAATGTGGACTGAAGCCTGGTCCATAGCACAGAGGGGTGGAGCCTTTACTGTGACTGAGGTGGCTGCCTACATTTCTTGTTTATAAAAAAAAATCATACATTTACATAAATTAAAACAAAGCATAATAACATATTTTCATTTGCAAATGTTATACATCACTTATAATCTATTCAGTCATTGTCAGTCTAACATTACAAACCTCATTCAATTCCTGCCTTCCCTTAAAACTCACTGAATAGGTCCATTGGTCAGGACAGAGGAGATGGTCAACAAATAGTGGGAGTAAAAAAAAAAACACATGAAAAGAAAAGTGGAGTGGATTAGCAGAACTAAAATTCAATGGCAGTTCTTAACCATGCTATTAGCTTTGTAGATGTTTTTGTTATAGTGATTTTTTTTATTATATTTATAAATATGTGATTGTGTGTAGGAGGTTGTTAGCATTATTGGGCCCTATAGCACTTTTGCTAGTCCTCTGTAGAGCTTTTCATATAGGCCCAGGGACAGTGGGACTGTGCTGTGGGAATCTATAGTTGGACTAGGTCCGTCTTAACGAATTGGTGTTATACAGATTACATTGTCTTGAAGTGGTGTAAACATATGAAGCAGTTTTCATAATTGCACGTGTTCTGTTCAGGATCAAGTGCCAAGTTTATTGTATGGTATAAAGGTGGTCTTAACTGGAGTAGCAATAATGAGAACAATGGGTGAAAACTGGTTTAAAAATAAATACACAAACATTAACTTGCAGAATCTCCATAGTGCTCAGGTTCCTTAAAAGAGAAAATAATTTTTGTGGCGTTTATTATAAAAATGGATGCTAGCATTTGTTTAGTGCAGGAAACCTGTACGTTACCCTCACTAAATACAATGGCTTGCAAATATTTTTGCTACAGGCAATTTGACTAGTAAAAATAATGCAACAATCCTGCTCAAGAAAGTTTTAAGTTTGAAATAACTCAAGCTAAAAAACACGACTGAAATTTGTTATAACAGAATGCAAGAGTCATAGCTGTATAAAGTCATTAGTTATGTTATCAGTTATATTATCAGTGCTTTGTGGTGAAAGTCACTGTTCTATGCATTGTTTAATATACTGTCATTTTTTTTTTTTTTATAAATTTGTTGACCTAGTAGACCCATTAGATGTAACGGTCCCTGGGAAGACTTACTGATTAAGTGATTTGCTAAGAGTCACACAGCAGGCTACTGGATATGGAAGCAATCAAACCCTGTACCAAAACAGGGCGCAGTTTGTTAACAGTTAAGAGCCTTAATCCTCTGCACTGTCATTTTTTGAAAGGGTAAATGACATTTTACCTGAAGACTGGAACGTAAAACTGGGTTTACACTTGAACAGACTAGAATCATATCTTGGAAATAAACACTGACAGCCACTCCTAAGACCTAATAAATAACATTCACCTGCTTGATCCATATGGAGGTCGCTGATGAGGGCTATACTTTTTTCCTCCACATAAAATATGGTCTAGAATAGTTTTTGTCTTGCTTTTAAGTCACTGGGTAGCTGTGATTTTGACTGCAAAAGAGAACTTAGGTGTTACTCAGTTTATTCACTAATACCGCTAAAGATAAATCTTTAATTGCCATCAGTTCCTACACTGAACTGATGATTTAATCCTGAGCTGCTTATGAAAAAGATGCTAATATAGAGATACTGCAGCTTTTTTAAACTTCATTTTGAAAATAATCCTGATGAGGGTGTGCAAATGGGTATTAGATGGGTGGTGGTTAAAGTAACTCTAAAGGGGATATTAATTGATAATGTTTATTTTATTTTGTTTTATTTGTTCATAGGTTCATAGGTAGGTACTAGGCTATCGGCCCTGGGGCCTATACAAGCCCAGCCAAAAAGGTACTCTGGCTTTTGTCACCCAAGAAATTTATTTTCCTGTGCCACTGTCTAGCAGAGCCACAGAGGTGATCCCCAGGGTGAATTTCCTATTTCCCATCCAATCATCAAGATTTTTCTTGAAGAGTGCTAATGAGGAGCTTTGTTTGATATAGATAGGTAGTTTATTCCAGAGTATGGGAAGTCTCTAGGACAGGAATCTATCCCTCCAGCATGTTCTGTTTATTGTGGTGACAAGGTTTAGGTCCCTAGAGCGTGTAGCTTGGAGGGATTGGGATTTCTTTAAGTCGAGCATGTCCAACAGCTCTGGGTTTGACATAGCTTTGTATGTTAGGCAGAGATCACCTCTGAGTAAGCGATATGCAACGGAGTAAGGCTGGAGTTTTTTGAGATGATCTGCACAGGGCATCTGTTTGAGGCCAGTAATCCTCTTTGTGAGGTATTTCTGTGGCCTTTCCAGTTGTTTTAGATGTCTTGTGAGGTACATACCAAAAGGGATGTTGTACTCAATAGTGGGTCTAATGAGTGATGTAGTGATGAGTAGAGGGGAACAATGACCTCTTTTCTTCTGGATGAGAAACCTTTTGTGATAAGGTGTGCCATGTAGAAGGATTTCCTGACTACTGTGGCGATGTGATTATCAAAGGAGACACTACTGTCCAACTGTGTCCCAAGGTCTCTTATCACACATTTGGTGTTAAGTATACTACCGCCTATGTTGTAGTTCATGGGTACAGAGTTTTTACCAAAGGGGATGACAATGCACTTTTTGGCATTGAGCTTGAGGCTATGGCTTTGACACCAGGCATCTGTCTCACTGAGGCCCTTTTGTAGGATGTCCACATCGTTAGAAGTTTCGATTATGGCTCCTAGTTTGCAGTCATCTGCGAACTTCGTTAGCCAAAGACCTTCTGTGTTAGCCTGTACTTCAGAAAAGTAGATACTAAACAGGAGAAGACCCAGGGCAGAACCCTGTGGTACTCCACTTGTCACTGGTCTGAAGTCAGATTTGGAGTCTGCTACTTTCACAGTGTGGGTTCTGTCAGTGAGCCAGTTGCCAACCCATCTTGTGACATAAGGATTTATACCTAGTTTAGTGAGTTTATCTATAATTTCAGAGTGGGAGATGGTGTCGAAAGCCTTGGCAAGATCTAGATAGGCTGTGTGAACCACCTTACCCTTGTCTACGGCTTATTCAAAGAAGTCTATCAGGTTTAGGAGACATGATCTGCCTTTTACAAACCTGAACTGGGTGGGGTCCAGAGTTTGCAGATTACCAATGTCTTTGTTTATAAGTTCCATGATGATATGTTCCATGGCCTTGCAGACCAGGCTCGTCAGGCTAATGGGGCGGTAGTTCACGGGGTCTGTGGTGGCTCCCCCTTTGTGGAGTGGGATAACAGTCACTGTGCGCCATTCAGCAGGCACAAAGCCTGAGGTGAAGCTATGACTGAACATGGTACTTAGATGGGGTGCCAGTTCGTTCTGTAGTTTGTGTATAATGCAGCCTGGAATGTTGTCTGGTCCCATGGATGCTGTATTCTTGGCTTTGGAGAGTGTGGTTTTTACCTGTGCAGCCATGATTACAGGAACTTTGCATTCTTCCGGTATAGAGATGGCCTCTTTACGGGGTGAGAGGGGGGGTAAAGTTAGCACTGAACCTATCTGCCAGGATGTTGGCAATATCAGTTGGGTCTGTATATTTAGTGCCATTGGGCTGTAACTCAGAGCTGATCTGAGTGTTGCCATTGAGATTCTTGACATAGCTATAGAATGCTTTGCGGTTGTCTTTGGAATCAGTGGTGATTTTGTTTTCGTAACTAGCTTTGGAGGATTTTACCAGGGATCGCAGCTTCTTACTGAAGCTGACCAGGGAGCTCCTCCACTCATGGGATTTTACTCTCTTTTGTAACAGTTTATTCCTTCTGTTGTACAGTTTGTTTATGGCAGGGGACCACCAGATTGGCTTCCTTTTTTTGGAGGATAGCATCTTAGTTCTGTTTGGGATAGCACGATCCATGCACTCATGTGCGTGCTTATAAAGTGCAATTGTGTAGGATTCAGTAGTCGTAACTGTATTGTCCATCTGCATGGGTGTTATGAAGTTCACCACTTCTGTCTTAAGAAGCATGAAGTTGGCTTTGGAGAAATGTTTTACCATGGTTTCCTTAATGAGGGGTGGGGGCAGGATGTGGATATCTAGGGTAATTAGCTTATGGTCAGATCGGACCAATGATGCGTTGACTTCAGGTGTGGAACACTGGTCACTCATGTTGGTAATGACTACATCTAGGATACTGTTGCCCCTGGTGGGGGTGTGGATAAGTTGATCCAGGGCATTGGAGTTTATGAATTCCAGAAAGCGTTGAGCAAAGGAGTTGGTACATGAGTAGTTTTCCCAATTAATGGTGGGGTAGTTGAAATCGCCCATTATTAGGGTGTTTGGTTGAACCCTAATATTTTCCAGTACATCAAGAAAAGAGGTGTGGGAATCCTGGGGCATGGTGGGTGATCTATAGCAAGCTATAATTTGGATTGCAGTTTTGCCCAGAGTTAGTTGCACTTGGATATCCTCAGCTGCATTATGCTGAGCAACTAGCCTGGAGTTGTGGATATCATTAATGAATATGGACACACCTCCACCTTTGGTGTTCCGGTCCAGGTTACATGGCTGAAAAGTGTGGTATGAGTTATAGCCTGGTAGTGCAGGGGTGCTCTCTGGAGCCTTGAACCAGGTCTCAGTCACTGCACAGATATCGATGTTCTCCATTTTAAGGAGTGCCTCGAGTGAGTGCATTTTGAGATTTAGACTTCTAGCACTGAGTAGCATCACCCTCAGTTTTTGCTTGCCTGTTCCTGTTACGGTGGTGAATTTGTCATTTGTACCTTGCCTAAAAAAGGCATTACAGGGGCGGCAAGAACCTTATCCAGTATCCAGAATCCCAGGGGTGACAGGTGCAGGCCATCTCTGTTGACCATGTCATCCCAGGCAGACAGATACTGGATCCCTTTAGAATGGCACCAGGAGCTTAGCCAATTGTTGAAGTCAATCATTTTGTCCTTGTACTGCGGCATCATTCTGGGTGATGGCAGAATGCTACTCAGGGCTAGGGTCATACCTGCCTGGGCTACAAGATCAGAGAGCTCTTCCATGTCTCTTTTCATGTAGTCCAGGGAGGTACGTCTCAGGTCATTCACACCAACATGGACAATGACAGAGTCATACGTGTACTTGTTGTGGAGTGACCTGAGTGCGTGGGTTATGAGGCGGATCCTGGCACCCGACAGGCAGCTGACAGTAACCTTCTCCTTGTTTAGCCTGGTGAGTGGCACATCAGTGTGCCTGACTGTAGAGTCACCTATGACTAGTGTGTTGAGTATGTTGTTTTGCCTTATTGGCTGTGGTTGAGTGGCACACTGAGTCTGCGGGCTATGTATCATACCCCATTGGCATGATAGAAGGGATTAAAAAATATGTGAAAGAAGGATGGGGGAAAATATATAAACCTTTGTTAGGGATCGGGATGAATAGGACAGGTGAAAATGAAAGTAATGGAATGGAAAAAGAAATAGGAAATAAAGGCAATACAAACACGTATCAGAGAGCATGTATTTTTAAATATGAAGAACATGCCACTTACATGCAAAAAATAATTGAAAAGAATTGGAATATAATGAAAACTGATGATGCAATATATGAAGTCATAGGGGAACATCCGGTGTTTGTATATAAAACTGGAAAAACTTGAAAAGTAAATTCGAAAATAAAAGTGTTAATAGAATTAGTAGAGAAAAGGATGGGTGTACCCAGAAGTGTGGACAGTGCAACCAATGTAGTGCTATAATGGAAAATGCAACCCTTACATTGGAAGACACAAATAAAACAGTTTTAAGATTCAGGAATGGTAATTGCAAGACACAAGATGTGATTTATCTAGCCAAGTGTACAAAATGCCCATGTTATTACGTGGGCAAAACAGAAAGATGTCTAAGAAATAGGATATACGATAATTTTTATTGCATAAAAAAGAAAGAAATGAAAAATGCATTATATAGACACTTAGCTGCAAGTGAAATGTGTGACACCTTCAAATTTGCAATACTGGAGCGAATAAAGGCTAATCCCAGGGGTGGGAATATTAGCAATAAAATAGGGGAAAAAGAAATTAAATGGCAGATTTTGCTTAATGCTTCAGTATACCTGGGAATAAATGACAATATTTCCATTAAGCCTGTTTTAGAAAGTAAAACGGACTACTATTGGGGATGATAGAACAAAATGATTTTATTAATGGATATATTTTTAAAATAAATTATTTTAAAATGCTTTTTAGGTGTGTAACAAATACAAATGGACTGGTTACATAAAGGAATGTGGAATGATTTGGTACTGTGCACTTTAAATCATGGAATATAATTAACTGGAAAATTAATCAAAGGAATTCATTGGTTAGATGTGTGTTTAAAACCCAGCTTGTCTGTTATGGTGATGTTCTGATGAAGTCTATTGAATTAGATGAAAGCGCTTACCTTTTTGTTATTTTATAGTATTGTGGTTAATAAAATAAATTTTGTATTACTCAGTTGCCTCAGTGGATTCTAGCACACAGCACAGCGGACGTTATTTTTAGTGGATTATTACAGTGTGAACTTTCGCTGTTTTTTCTCAGTGTACTATGTGTCAATTGGGTTGTATTGGGGGGTGGAGGTTGCTTGCATTTCTGCTTTGGAGGTCTCTGTTGCTTGAACAGAATATTACTGAGAGCATCAGTGAATGTTTTTGTGTTTCTATGTGTGGATTTTGGTGGTATAGATTTAGTGAGACTATGTGATGAGTGTGGTGTGGTGCAAGTGTTTACCTTCTCCTCTTGACTGTCAAGTTCTGTTTTGATTGGAGAGAGCTTTACCTCCAGTTTGGCTAGATAAGTGCATCTCTCACAGGTTGTAGTGTCTGGTGGTAGGAGGAGAGGATTGTCTGTGTACATGAGGCAATTTCTACATTTCCCCAAGATGCCCAGATTCATCAGATAGACAGGAGAGGACACTGGGAGTTGACCCTTGGACATGCCTGAATAAAAAACTATTTTCCTCTAGAAAAGTAAGTTCAAGAGCTGTTTTTCTCTAAGCAAGTGAGAAAAGTATGTACCAAAACTGTTTTCCCTCTATGTAATGAGGAAGGTTGAGTGCTGCAGTAATTAGTAGGTTATTTAGTGCGTACAAGTTCTGAACAAGTGCTGATCACGAATAAGCAAATTCAAGTGCTAAAACTTAGAATCTGTATCTGGACTAAACTAGTTACAGGAAAGGGGGGAAACAAGTGCAAATGTGGGCTTTTAAATCAGAAAGTTGAGAGAGATGGAAAAACTGCCCAAACGGCCAATAACTACAATTTCTGGGCCAGAAGCACTCCTTGTGTGGTAGATAGGTTACCTAGTGCTTACCACTCCCACTGATAAGCTAGAAGGCTTCCCTCCAACACAGAAAGCTCGGGGAGGCTCAAAAGCTTGCATACAGTCCTGGATACAGCAAATCTGAATATGGACTACACTAGTTAAAGGAAAGGTATATATATATATATATATATATTTTTTTTTATATATATATATATATATATATATATATACAGAAAAGTAGCTAAAACAGCAGTGAAAACAATTGAAATGCAGTGCAGTATTTGTTTTCCAGGGAAGAACACTGATCTCCATAAACCTTTATCAGACTCTGCCCAAGAAACAGCTCATTAAAACCTTCTTAATCATTTAAGCAAACTGCCCGACTGCTTCTTACCTAAAAATACAGAAACCAGAAAATAATTGAACTAGAGAAGCTAATATCTAAATTAGATAAAGATTTGCAATAAACTATACAATGAATCAACATTTTCAAACATGATGGTGCTTCAAGATGAATTTAAAATAATTCATACTACAAATCATTCCATTTTTAAAACAATAATGAAGGCAAAATAATCTGAATGGTCCAACTATCTCAACAACTAAGGTAAACAAGGGTAAAGAGTGACAAGAGAAGAAGCAGGAGTAGAGATGATGAGGCAGGGAATGATGGGGAAAAAAACATGGGTGGAGGATGTCAAAGGACGACAAGCAAGCAGAATGGCAAAGAGAAAGGAGAAAGAGAGAGAGGTTATGGTGAAATTATGCCCAGACTTAAGACTGATCAGAACCTGGGAGAAGATGACAAAGGCTGTCACCAGTGGTACATGGGGGGGGGGGGTGCATGCATGTTGCGATGCATATTAGCACCACTGAACTGCCCAAGTTGTAGTGGTCATAGCAAGAAGAGTCACTTAGATTGTAAACAGATGTCAGGGTAGGCAAAATTCAGGTAGCATTCTCAGACATGTTACCTGTATGAGCAGTCAGAGCACTGAGGAAGATGATGATAAGACAGTATAAAGACTTGTTTCTTCCATGGACAGAACAGAGTTACTTGAGACTGGTAAGAAGATGGGGAAAGACCTAGAAAGACCTGAGAGACTCTGCTCTTTACCGTGTGTTCGCCCAGTCTTTGCTATTATGGGACAGTGAGCTTCAGAACTTGGTTGCAAATGTACCTTGCAATTCACCTTTAAACTAATATAAATGGAGGACAAAAATTAGGTACATACACTAAATATAATTAACCTCATGTTAATGAAGAAAACATATATACTAGTCTGCTGTTTTCCAAGTTGTGGCTGTTTTCTTTTTAAGATGGTCTCTGATTTGTAGAAAGAGAGGGGAAAGGGTTAAGGTTGATCCACAAAAGCCAACCTAAATGTCCTCACAGAGAAGGGATTTGGGAAGGGCTTTGAAGGTCACTGAATGAGATCAGACATATCAAGAAACAGGTAGGGGAGCTATACATGCTTTACAAACCTTCTGGAACCAGAAACCCTCCTTGTCTCCTGCTTTTCCCTCTCCTGGACAGGTAGCACCTACTAATTCTACCCCTACTGAAAATTATACCTCTAATAGCCTTAGAGGAAAAAGAAGGAACTGGAAACTGGCTTTCTGTTTATTTAATTCAAAGAAGAATACGTGTTAAAACCAAAAGAAAATGAATTCTCCAAAGATGGCCCTTCACTACAAGCTCATAAACTTACAGTACAAGCAGTGCTGATGATGACTTTTTAACGAAGACAGGACAGATCAGCTTCTCCCTGACAGGAGTGCAGATAGGTTCTTTCATAAAATAAATGTGGAAAAGAGCTTAAATCGTGAGACCTTAACAGAAATATCAGGAGAAGTTATTCTAATATCAAAGGACAGCTAGAGAAAGGCAGAGTAGTAAGAGTCAAAGGGATTGAGTATTCTGTGTGCTAGCCTGCAAGTTGTAGGCTATGCAGCAAGGGAACAGCTAAAGTTTGATAAAACAGAAGTGGGCCATTCAGCGCTTGTTTCCAATAAGTCAGGAGATGCTTTATTGACTGTCAATGATCTGCTGAAAAGGTTTAGGCTTATTATTGCTTGTTTTTTTGGGGTTTTGTAGTCACAGATGAATAAGCCAATTTCCTTTGGAAAAACGGGTAAAAGTTCATGGGAAGGCAGACTCATGCTATTCTTCTGGCTTCACATGTGTAAGGATGATACTAAATATTTACATGGACATATTTATTATATGTTGCAAATGTTGGCACATTTCCACTATCAACATAGCACCCTTCAAACAATAGAAGTGCAGGACCCTCTTCTGACATCCAGATTGGTTGGGTTGGCCAGGTAACCAGGACTGTTAGACTACATCAGTATTTAAGTCACATGTTAGTTAAAGTGGAGAGAGTGATTACATGCCCCTAATAAGCCTACAGAAACAGCTTTTCTTTTAATCCACCTCATTAGGGACTACCTATAATGTAGAATCTACCAAGGGACCACAAACCATTAACAGATAATACAAAGGGTGTGAAAATACTGGAAGTACAAAGAAAACTGCATATGTTCCATCAGAATTAGATGGAGTGAGCAAGCTAACAAACAAAAAATAGCCAATGTACTTAAAATAGTATAGTGATTCCTCAGGAAAATGCTGGAATTTTAAGTTTTGCTAGTAACAATGGTTACCCATGCCAGTAACATGTTACATACAGCAATTTCACTCCTTGAAATTGACAGGAAGGAGAATTACACTATATTTACATCATCTCCATACTACAAAGATGAAAGGTTTGCAAATGCCACTACTGCCCGTGACTATGTAACCCATTTAAGAGATCACTTAAAAGAAACCTTTGTCTTTGCCTAGAATGAAGTTGATAATGCTTTAGTGTCTCAAAGTAATAAACTACCAGTGATGAGATGCAGCTGGCTTTTCCAAAAGCATCATCATCATCATCATCAGTCCCCTTTTCACCAGTTTTACATGGGTTCGGGGTGTCAGATCAACTGTTGCAACATCTGCTGATTTGGAGACCCACTTCTACTTTCTTCTGCAGTCATGCCTAACTGTCATAAGTCCTCGGTCACATGGGTCACATAGATATCTTGATATACTCATCTCCTCTGGATTTCTTCCTGTCTCTCCCAAATCTGCATTATCAAATTATCTTCTGATTTCCTGCCTGTGACTGAAACACATAAAATGTTTACCTTGACTTTCTATAGCTGCGTTTTTTTGCTTTTATTCTGATGTCCACACTTAACTGTGAAGGAAGAAACATAGGTCCCTATTAAATTATTGAAAAGACTGTTTAGTGAACAGCATTTTCGGTGGTCTTACATTGAACATGCATTCACCAAACTGTTCATAGTGAGATTGTGATACAGGGTGGATCGGGAAATCTGCCCTTTCCTTACTGTAGTGGGATCTCGGAGTTGGTATATATAATTAGTGGGGGGGTGTGAGGGGCACAGCCCCCCCATAAGAGCAGAAATTGATGAATGATGTATTCGATGAAATGCCGTTTGCTCATGAGAGCTTTTGATAATTTAATATAGACCCAAAAACATGAAGATCCAATATTCTGGCCAGTTGATTTCCAAGTTGCACCTATTTTCCCATTAAGACATAGGCTAGTACATCTGTATGGAGAGAAACAATGCTGATGCAGGAGATCCAGCCATATTGTACCTGTTGAGTGGATTTTCTGTTATAAAGGAGAAACAGCTTTAACTATCTAAATCCTTACTTATTGTTATCCAACTTCTTTCAAAGAATGAGAAAACACAGACTTCCCCAACTACTTTTCTTTATTTCTAATCCAGAAAAAAAAAGGTCAGTACTTTTGAAAATATTGTTTTTAACTCTGGGCATCCAAAGAACAAGAGGAGAGATTTGGATGTATTTTCTAATTAAATCTAGTCTTCAGATTTTTAAGTGAGTCATTAAACACAAATACGACCATTCCTATGATTCAGAAAAATGCTCATTGTTTATGCTAATTGCCCACTGCAGGTTAGTTGGCATGATGGTGAAAAATGCAGTTCAGAGATGGTTATGCCTGTACAGAAAAAGACCTCATTATTGGCTCACTAACATGTCTCTGCATTGCACGCAAGTGCTATCAGACCTGACCACACTACTGTTATCCCTAGTAGCCCATACATCGCTTCAGGTGAGGCACCTATATACCCAAACACTTACACTCACACACACACACACACACACACACACACACACACACACACACACACACACACACGCATGCACACATGCGCACACACACACACATGCACACACACACACACACACACACGCACACACACAGACACGCGGACACACACACACACACACACACACACACACACACACACACGCAGACATTCATTTGGTCTCATTCTTGCCTATAATACATGCACAGACATGTCTAAAACATAAATAAATTAAATAAGTAGCCGACTCCAAATCCAGCTCCAGACAAGTGACAAGTGGAGTACTTCAGGGTTCAGTCCTGGGACTGCTCTTGTATGGCATCTACTTCTCTGAAGTACAGACCAACATTAAGGGACTCTGGCTAACAAAGTTCGCAGATGACTGCAAACTGGGAGCCATTATTGAATCCCCAAATTATGTGGATATTCTACAATAGGGCCTTACAGAAACAGATGCTTGGTGCCAGAGCCATGGGCTCAAGCTTAATGCCAAGAAATGTATAGTTATCCCCTTTGGGAAAAAACATGTACCCATGAGCTACCACATAGGTGGCAGTACACTAAACACCGAAGGTGTGATGAGAGACTTAGGGACACAGGTGGACAGTGGTCTCACCTTCGATAACCACATCTCCAAAACAGTCAGGAAATCCTTCTATGGGGCACACCTCATCACTAAGGGCTTTTTATCTAGAAAAAAGGAGGGCATTGTACCACTTTACTCATCCCTCATTAGACCCATTATAGAATACAAAGCCCCATTTGGTATGTACCTCTCAAGACATCTGCAATAACTGGAAAGACCACAGAAATACCTCACTAAAAGAATCACAGGCCTAAAGCAGATGCCCTATGCTGACCATCTAAAAAACTCCACCTATACTCTGTCACATATCGTCTACTCAGAGGCGATCTCTGCTTAACATACAAGGCCATGTCAAACCCAGAGCTGTTGGGACATGCTATACTTAAAGAAATCTCAGTCCTTCAGAGAAACATGCTCCAGGGATCTAAACCTTGTCATCACAATGAAAAAAACATGCTGGAGTGATAGGTTCCTGACACAGAGACTCCCCAGACTCTGGAATAGACTGCCCAAACATGTCAAGCAGAGCGCCTCCTTGGCCCTCTTCAAAAGGAACCTTGATGATTGGATGGACGATAGGAAATTCACCTCGGGGATCATGTCAGTTGCTCTGCTAGACAGGGGTCCAGAGAAGTAAATACTGTGGGAAGAAATAGCCAGGGAATTGTTATGGCTAGGCTTGTATAAGTCCTAGGGCCAATAGCCTAGTACCAACCTATGAACCCCCTCCATGTCTTCAGTGAAATTACCTGCACTAAAAACATTCCCATAGGAGTGAATGAGTGGAGTCCTACACATTTCTGTGAGAGAGCACATGGCTAATTTACATTAGACACTCTCCTAGAAATATATTAGCATGCAGCTCTGACAATGAAACCACCTTCAGTTCTGAGTACCGCTCAAGGAAAATCTTATTGATAAAGCTGTCTCTGAAATAAAAATGCTTAAAGTAATGGGAAAAACTTGTGAGCTAAAGCTTCCCCATCACACTAAGCCATTAGGTTTACTATTAAAATGTCGAACGGCACTACGTCGACTGTACTGTAGTCGAACACGGAAGTTCGAAAATAGTAATGGCGACGTCAAAAAAAACAATCTAGGAATGGTTTTAACATGGGTTGAGGTAGGTGTTCAGTATTATTCAGAACTACAAACATCTCCCCTACCTCGACCCATGTTAAAACACAGTCCTAGATTGTTTTTTGTCATCGACATTACTATTTTCGAACTTCCGTGTTCGACTATAGTACAGTCGATGTAGTGCTGTTCGACATTTCAATAGTAAACCAAGCCATTACACTATGCTTTGATGAATCCCAGCCCATATTTTGTTTTTCCCAATATAGCAGTTTTACTAAATAGTCGCATTAATATATTTTATTCAAGTAATAAATAAATGGATAACTGCTATTAGTGTAATAAATGTTGTTACTCTATGAAACAACGCATGCTATCAGTTTATAATTTTAGCTTGTTATTAGACCAATAGACTTGTGTTGAAGCCAAATATATGTACTTAGTCAAACTTACTTTCCCCTCCACTTGTATATTTATAGAGTCTCCTTACCTGTTGTCACAAATGCAGAATTTGGCATGTGGTTTTAGACAAGGTTTAGAGATTGTGAATGGCCAGTAGGAGCCCCTATTAACCCTTACTGCTCAGGCCATTGTGTGATTTGATGTAGGTGTGGAGGAAGAAGGGACTTTTGTAATTGGAGTGGGTTTTGATGAATATGGTTTTTATTTCAGTAGGACCAAGGGTTTCTCTTGATGTAGGAAATTCCAAACAGTACCAAAAAACATTTCATGTGTGATTTTTGCATGTGTCCGGCTATAATTGTTTACATTTTTAATGATGCATTCAGATACCAAAATGCTAGAAACCAATCTGTTAAATATCATACTGAGATTTCCTATTCAGTGAGCTATAGAATCAAATTGTTGAGTATTTATTATATCGTTGGTCACCACATCTTCATCAATATATTAGGAACCTATGATATTTGGAACTGCCTACAAAGCACTGGAAAAAAGTTAGTCTATAGAATATTGTACTGCAATTTGATCTTAGGTGGGAATACAGATTATTTTTGCATGTTTAATGGTACAATGAGACACCAGTGTCTTCATTACTGTATTATGTACCAGTTTAAAACCACAGCAAAGCAAATGACAGAAAATTAAACAAGAATTCATCTGAGCAAGGAAATATTGCTTTTATTATTCCTTCAGTTATATAATTATTAATTGTATTGGATATTATGTGATGGGGAATAAAAATAGTGGGCAGGATTCACAAAGCCTCTGTGTAAGAGTTACAAGGCTTACACGGAGGCTGCAGTTAAATGGTGTGACGTCAGCATGTCATGCATATCATGCATATGCATGAGGGCATGCTGAATCACACCTAAGGCTTACACGGTCCATAGAAGACAGTAGGGGCGTGTCCATAGGCCGAACCCTGCAAACGGACACGCCCCCAGAAGAGTAAAAGTGCCGAATGTAAACCCCCATGACAGAGTCCATGGAAATGTGAATAAACACAAAACAACACATGCCCCCACAGACTAGGAACATAAAATATATAAATGAACATGTTATATTGTTTTTAAATTGTAAAGATGTTTGCCCGTGAGTGCGCTCGTTTGTGCGGGTGTGCGCTTAGCTTAGCCACAGTTAGCAGTAAGTGGAAAAGCATATAAGAACTAACTATGCAAAGTAAGCCAAAAAGCAATAGCGTAGCAGTAGAGACGTTGGCTGAAGAGCAGGCAGTCATGATTCGAGACCCCACAACATCAATTTTTATTTTTAGTGAAATAAGCACGAAACAAGTCCCTGACATATATGTACACATATAAAATTATATTTTATGTAAAATGTAATGAAATGGGCCATTTATTTTGAAGAAATGTGAGATAAAATAATAAAAAATGCCAGATGTGCCTATAGCTGAGCTACAGTTTAACAAGTTGAGTGCATCTGCCCGTAGATGAGCAGTGGTTTAACAGGTGTAAAATGAGTGCCCGAAGGTGAGCAGTGGTTTAACAGGTGCAAAATGAGTGCCCATAGGTGAGCAGTGGTTTAACACGCTGAAACTGTGTGCCCCTAGCTGAGCTGAGTGTAATATGTGTGCTGACAGCCAAATGAAGCGTAAACCAGCATAACCCATTTGCGCGGAGCTGCACACCGCGCCAACAAGCTAACCGACGGGCAACGTTGAGCAAGCTGCAACAAAACTGCCTTTACACAGACACACCTCCTAGCCTGTGTAGACAGTCATAAAATATAAAAAGCAGTAGCCAGGTTCGAACCCAGGATACCATGTACCATAGTCAAGGTACTGAACCACTAAGCCATGACAGCTGTACTTAGGAATGCAGTAATAGCAAATATATAGGCATGAATAGAAAGAGGAGCATGACAAAGCAGGTTTTGTAAAGCTGATACAATTCCAAAATGGCCAATCACAGATAAGTGCAGGAAAAACGGCATATATAAGCCCCATAGGCGGGAATACACAGCATAACCGATTGTAGAACTAACTTGCAGCCAGAATGTCAGGATGGCAGGTGTAGGAGAGGGTAGTTGCTTCTGAGCACAGAGGTGGGGCATTGAGGAGTCCAAATATATGGTTTGGTTCCTTGTCCACAATCATGAGGCCCAACTCATGCAGGGCCAGGTCCTGTGGGGAGCATATAGGGCTGAGGCATGGGACCGGTTGGCTCATGATCTTACCAGTGCCACAGGGATTCCAAGGACTGGTGAGCAGGTCTGTCACCACCATGCGGACCTGAAGAGATGCAAGCAGGACCAACTGAACCTTTGGATCCAGGAGGCCCGGCAAATGCCCAACGTCCCACTACTGAGTAAGTTACATCTAATTATGTATGTAAGAAATTAACCTAGCTGATATTATGGATATGTGTATTCCAATATTACTTTATTTATATTACAGCTGCAGGTGTCCGTTCTGTGAACAGCAGAGCCTATGGTGATAGGCTGGTGCGGTTGCGCCACCAGGCAGGTCAGTAATCCTCTCCCTGTAACTGTAAATAAATATAAAAGTATGACAGTTAGCAAAAGAGTGCAGTGTAGTCACTAAGTAATAAAATGTGCAAGTAACAGTGTAAGAGTGTTTGCAAGTATTGCTTGATTACAAAAGTGTGTTGCAGTCTGTAATCCAAACAGAAAAATGTAAATGTCTGAAATAAAGTCTGAAATAAAGATGTCCCACCTGTAATATAATAGTACACAACCTGCAGCAGGCTGAAAAGTACAGCTGCAGAAGATGAGCAAAACACGTGTGAAATATATCCCTGTTGAAATACTGAAACATGACAGAAATGAGACTGTTTGAAAGGATTGTAATATGTAGTTAAAACATGTCAATAAAGCCTAGAAGTAAGTACCATCCTGAATTGTAAAAATAAAACAAGTGAGAGAGTGTGAGAAAGAGCTATGAATCCACCAATAAAGTAGTAATAACTCCTGAATAAAGTATACTGCAGTCAGTACAGAATGAAATGAATGTGACAAGCAGAACCAAACTGTGAAATGTATTCAAAATGTTACTGCAGCTGGAATGCGTATCCCAAAATCTGGATATGTTGCTCTCAGTCTGCAATATGCAGATAGTATGATTGTCTGAAATACCAAACATCCACAGTTGTCTATAGCTATATAAAGCAAATGTAGCAGGATGATGTAGCTGAACAGAGCCAGATATGAACGTGTATGAATAAAAATGAAAATGTATATTGATGTAGCAGTAACATTCCTATCACCAACTTGAAGTAGTTATCACATAGGAAACTGTAGGTAGAACTGTAGTGTGTATATATCTGCAGCTATTAGAAATGTACAGCATATGTATTGGTATCTGAAGGTGTTAATTATATTTTCTGAACCCTACCCTATAACCACATATAATCCATTCCACGTGAAATTGGTATGTGCAATCACAATTAACACCCCTGGACATTTGTCCTGTTGGGTCATACATATTTGCATGTACATTGATGCATCTGCCCTGTTCATACATCCAAACCTGATGGCCTGTGCCATCAATCAACCCTGCATGTTGTTGGACTGTGTATTGTTGTTCAAATTATGCATGTGTTATGCTCGCTGTTCAATGGTGTGAATATCTGGGTGTTTGGTTAATGGGAATACTAATGCATGCTGTTACAACTAATTGTGAATGGTATTGTATGTTACTAACCCAAACTGTCATGACATAATGCAAAACATAGGACGACAGGGAAGGCGGGTTCCAGCGGACCCACCTCTCCCACCTCAGCTGGCGAGTGCACCTGGCAGTAGTGCCCAGGCCGGACCCTCCTCCGGTGGCCCTGTGCCACCTGCGGGTGGAAGCGCTGCAGGGGATGGGGCTCGTCCCCCCTCTGCAAGTGTGGCCGGAGGAGAACCACCACTCACCCTCTGTAGCATCCGGACTGTGGTGCGTAGGGAGATCCAGGAAGCTGTTCTTGGGCCCCTACGCCAACTTGAGGCACAGGTGGCACAACTAACGGGCATGCCTGCTGCCCAGCCTACACAGCCTTCAGCACAGCCCCGTCCTGGGCAGTGAAGGCACAGTGGCAACTGCCCATGGGTGTGGATATCAGTTCCACTGTTGCCATCTGTGGGCTTATGGGCTCTGGATATCCAAACATCCATCCCTGTCAATTGTGTAACTCCCCCACACGTGTCATACACCACCCCTGTATGCGTCTTGTTTGTCTTGCCTGTTGACCTACCCAACCTACCTCCCCAGCTATTCCGACTTTCTTTACCTGACATACCACTCTCACCTGAAAAAAAAAAGGGCATTCTGTACCCACAAAAAAATTACGCCCCATACATAGCTGCCCATTTTGCACACATGTCTGCTGGACATGGAAACTGTCAATTACAATTGGCTGTACAACAAGCATTATTGTTGTCCTTACACCTCTCTCAGGAGTGGAAGGTTTCAAATGTCACACAAAATTACAAACATATGCACTGCTGTTGCTGATGAAGAAATGGGCAGCTATGGGCCTTACCTACATCCCTCCTGCAAAACCCAAGCTTGTTTCCCTACTGTTTTACCCTCTTTGTGACCCCTTTTTCACCAATTTCCTGTCTCCCCATTTTCATTTCTTTCAAAGAAAATAGCACGGGTGTGCGCACGAGTAAGCACTTTTAAGCGGTTGTGCGCAGAGCTGAATGCGAGTGCGCATGCGGGAGCTCCGCGCAAACCAGCGCTAACCCGTTTACAACTGCTTAAAAGTGCCTTAGTCACTCTGAATGACAGGTCCTGTGGTCTGCTCAAAAGCAACATAAAATCCCACTGTCAGTACTGAACCCAGGACCTTGGAAACAGTAGTCTGCATGACTTACCACTAAGTCATGACTGTTATATAAGAACATTGTGCTACAATAAATATATCATGTAATAGTAGGAATGAATGTAAAGGGAATATAGGATGTGTAGTACACAAAGCATGTTATGTATATTTACTGTCAAATCTAGTGGACTTCTATAATAGCAGTGTGTGAACAGAAACAGCCATGCTAGTTGGTAGCTAGTAGGTAATAATGTCACTGCAGCACCTTGCAAGCCACACACATACTCACAGCAGGACAATCACTGCCCATACCCCACAACCTGTTACAGGAACACATCCGGACCAAGTAATAAAATATGTGGAGCAAAGGGCCAAAACCAGGGACACATTCCAAATAATGTTACAACAAACTTAGACAGTTCAGAGAGTAACAGGTTCTGCATTTTGTTGGATGTTTGGAAGGGTATGAAGCCTGAAACTTAAATGTTTGTCACTATATTCTGACTTGAGCCCAGAGTGATTTGCCAGAAAGAGCTGTGCATGAGATATTGACCAAAATATGAGGCAGAAATGTGGACAACCTGCAAATATCTGTACACTTGAGAGGTCTGACACCGCCATATTTGAATAGTTAAGAGCTAAGACATAGCAACAGTGACTGAGTTACAGGGATGCCCCACAGACTCCATGTGAAATGTACAAACAGTAGGCAGAAAGGTGTTACAACACATGCAATGGTAACTATGAAGTCCTGAAAGTATGCACCACTTGCACGGCAGAAATAGTGTAGTAATACATATGCTCATGCTATCCCACAGTCACAACTGCAGAATACCAGACAATTTAATGGGTGTACCCCACTGATATGTACCATTCCATGAGGCAGATAACAGATGCACCTGAGAGTCTCTGGGGCCTGCTCAGCAGCATACTCAAATACCCTAATAGATGTCAAGGCCCACACCATGGCCAGACCACACTGCATGCTGTAACACCCTAGCAAATATAGCAAGCATTCCAAGGTGTGAATGTACATGGAAAATAGGAAAGCCACAGCAGCACACTACAGTCAAGACATCTAGCAGGCATACAAGTATTGACTGTAAAGGGCAAATATTGAAGCCATAGCAACAAAGTGCAAGAGCCACTGCTATACACCAGTTACACCACATGTCCCACAGGAAAGCACACACACACCCACATTAACAGTAGTAGTAGTCTTAGGTGTCAGTGTACATACACACTTAGTACAGGAAACTAGAGAAATGAATGGAGAAATGTTAATCTACAACACAGCCGGAAATATGAGAGAGATACTAACCTTTACACTCACAGAACAGTGTCCACAGCATACCAGCATGGTCCCTGCCCTTAAAATCTGAAAGGGCTACGCCCATCTCACATACCTTTTTATAGCACTGTTCTGAAATCACAGTGAGAACTGCAATCAGTACACAACTGGCTGCATGCAATTAGCAAATGCTGGCTAACAATTGGTGCAGAGGCCATCACATGGACATATGCAGATACCTACAAAAGCATGCTGTACTCCCAGTCCACACATGCAATACTTTCATTGCACCCTGTGAAGGTAGTGAGAGACAGAGAGAGAGAGAGAGAGAGAGAGAGACAGAGAAAAAAAAATAAACATACACAAACAAAACTGGCCAGCAACAACCACCTGGAAGCTGACAACTGGCAAGTGGAGCAGCAGGACACAAAACCAGATGGCAACACAAGCAGCTGTGACAAACACAGGTAATGTAAAGTAATACTATAAAAGTCTACATACTGTGAGCCCTCCATATGTGTCATTGGTCTGTATCCATATGTATATGAAGATGTGCAAAGGGCAGGGGACATACAGCAACTATCAGTGAAGGCTGTACATACATTTGTATGTGAGAGCATCTATGTGCACATATCAATGTAGGTTGAATGTAGGTTGTAGTGCAATGTTCAAAGTAGGTTTCACAGTTATGTATGTTTAGCAGTATGTTAGTGTGTGTATACAATTTTGTAAACAAACATGTTGATATACCTATCTATCATATGGATACGTATGTATGTCAATATATGTATGTATGTATATATATATATATATATATATATATATATATATATATATATATATATATATATAATATGCATATATGTATACATACATAGAGAGAGATGTAGGAATACATAGACAGATGTAGATAGATAGAATGTACAAACATATATATGTAATACACACATACAGATATAGATATATGTAGATACATATACATAGACAGACAGATCTGACTATCTACAGGTATGACTGTATATGACGATCTCACACTCCCCCTGTCCCACCCCCTCTGTCACTCTCACCCCCTCTGTCACACCCCCTTCCATATCTATAGCAATATATGTACATCAATATATATATATGTGTATATGTATACAGACATATATATATATATATATATATATATATATATATATATACATATAGATATATCTATATACATATATATATATATATATATATATATATATATATATATATATATATATATATATATATAGAGAGAGAGAGAGAGATGTATATATATTCTGAGTGAGGCACATGTGTGCAGATGTATTGCAACAGGTGCCTGGTGACAAAGGCATGGAGTGAACACCAGTGTCAAAACCAGAGTACAATACCCCATTTCAAATCACCTACACCAGTAACCACCAGATATGTGATTGGCTGCCCACCACTGCATGTGTCAGGGGTGAACAGGGTCATAAATGTGTACAATAGTCCCCCCAATGATATTCACAGTGGCACACTATTCCTGGAATACCTGCACATGGTATGTGTCAGCAGACATGGTGTGTCAGCTATGGACATGTAGGTCACGCCACATAATGGCTGCCATGGTATGTACCTCACATGACAGCTACAGATATGGAGAAGGACACAGTGACATGTACAACACTGTGACAATGCACTCAAACACATTACCAATGCACAGTGACTGACAACACCACAGAGTACACACATACTACCTACATAGAGGTTACCACTCCTGGATTTACATACTTAAGTCACACCCATGACAGATGTCCAACAACCATAGTAACACCTCACACCATCCACAACCTAAATGACTGCTGTGTGTTGTCCGTGCCACTGCAATAGAGAGCACATGGTGGAGGTACAGGTTCCTACCCACAGATAAGACATACCCTGCAATAAACCACACAGTGTTAAGAAGCAAGACCACCCATGAGTAGATGTCACACATACCCCTGCTGAATGTTAGTCAGATAGGTAATATGCCATACGAGTCACCCTGTGTAACTGTTTGACAGCAGCAGGTACCATCACATCACATGTGTCACAATGGTCAGTGTAGCAGAACAGTATGCTGCTGTAGTCCCAGGGGCAATAGCATATTGTATAGTATTGTATTGTAATGTATTGTATTGTGTTGCATTGTATTGGTATGTAGAGGTGCCTCCTTCATGGAGTGGAACCACTTCTGCTGTGCGCCAGTGTACAGGCACATATCCTGTAGTCAGGCTAGTGTTACATAGCACTTCTATATGTGTGTTTAGCTCCTCTTGGAGTTCATGTAGCATACAACCGGGGATACCATCAGGTCCCATTCATGTTGTGTATTCTGCTTTCCTGAGTTCGGCTCTCACCTGGACATCTGTGATGACAGGGAGGTTACAGTCAGCTGGGATAACTATGTCTTATTTTGGGGGAGAGGGAGGGGGGAAACCTGCACTGAACCTGTCTGCCACAATGTTGCCAATATCTGTGGGTTCAGTGAAATATTTGTTGTTGTGTACTAACTATGAGCATAGTGGAGGGTTTTTGACCAGGTTGCTAACATAACTGAAGAAGGCCTTGTGGTTATCTGTAGTATCCCTGTTGATTTCCCTCTCAAAGTTGCCCATGGATGTTTGTATGAGAGAAAATAGCTCCTTACTAGTGCTGATCAGACATGTCTTCCCTTTATGGAATTATGCTCTGTCTTGCAGTAGCTTCCATCTTTTGTAATACAATCTGTCTATGGCTGGGGTCCACCAGACAGGATGCTGTCCCTTTGTGGAGAGTGTCTTGGTCTTATATGGGATTGCATGATCCATGCGTTCTTGGAGATGTCCGTAGAAATCATTTGTGAAGGGGTCAGCATTGTGGGTTGTGTCTTCCCCTGGCCCAGTGGGCTGAAAGGATACCATGTCACTGTTACAAAGTGTAAAGTTTGCATTTGCAATGTTATTCACTATAGTCATTTGTGCTGGTGGTGGAGGCAGGATATGTATATCCAGGGCAATTAGTTTGTGGTCAGCTCACAGTAGTTGATGATGTACCCCATACAGTACCTAGATACAAACCCCGAGAGTGATGAGGTGGTTTGGACCTGAATCAGTGTTCTGACTGCTGGGGTTTGGTAGTATGTCGTATGGAGTGTGCCAGGTACTGTTGCACAGTTGCTGGCTGAGCACTGATACCTGGCCATTTACATGTCTATCCACCAATAGACAGACAGATGCTATATATGTGAGATATGTTGTATCACAACAGTCGAGTAGCATGTGTAGTATGTGTGCCAAATTCTGCTGACATATATTGCTGATATCATGTTATTTCCTTTTTCAGGACCATGGCTCACCCGCGAAATCCAGCTTACTCTGCAGCTGAGGATGAGGAGATACACCAGAGCCTGGTGCGGGATTATGCAATACTTTTTTCCCGCACCAGCCAGAATCAGCAGGAGAGGGCTGCACTGTGGCAAGACCTGGTCCGTCGGGTAAATGACATAGGCACGCATAATAGGACATATGAGCAGGTACGACATCACTGCAGTGATTTAATCAGAAATGTCTGTCAGCGTGCGTCAGATATCCACAGGCAACAGGTCACCACAGGTGGTGGGGTGGCTATACATCCCCCACTCACCAGACTGGAGGGACTACTCATTAGTGTAGTGGCTCCAGCCAACCAACAACAAGAACAGCAGCAGACATGCATTATGATTTATTTATTTATTTTATTTATTTATTTAACATTTGTTGACCGGGAATGTCCGACGAGTTCCCCAGAGAGCCTGTTTTTCAGGCCGGAGAGAAACAACCTCAGAATGTGTCTGGAAATGTGGGAGGGAAGAGTAGAGGAGGGAAAGAGGAAACCACAACAGAACAAGAACACAACATACAGAAGGCACCCCAAGAATCCCCGAGTCGAGGACCTCTTGCTGGAGGGCTTTCGCGTTAACGCTAACCACTGTGCCGCCCATATGATGGAGGCTGGAGCCACGCAGCAGCAAGACTATAAGCGTGCAGGTAATATGCCATATGTATAGTTGATTGTTGTGTACACTGGTAGTTAATGCATGTGTAAGGTGTGTCCTTGGTTTGTAGCTGTCATCATAGTATTTAATGTGCAAGTGTGATATCCTCAATATCAGCAGCTGACCTGTGAAAGGCGACTGTTGTACTACTGACCTGTATCATACTCAGTAACAATGGCACAGTTGTGCCCACTGACATTAGTTTCCTCACTTCTGCAGCTCCCTCCAGTGTAAAAGCAATGCAGCCTATCCATGCTGGTGAGTGTGTATTAACAATACCTTTAATAGTCTTGATAGTAATAGTAATATTAGGCTCACTGAGTAGTGCTCTGTGTATGCATGCAGGTGTGTCTGTGTCTGTGTGTTGATATCTCGCATACTGAACAGTGTACAACTGTGTGCAACTGTGTGCAACTGTGTGCAACTGTGCATGTGTGCATGTGTGAATGTGTGCATGTGTGCATGTGTGCACATGTGCATGTGTGCACGTGTGCACATGTGCAGGTGTGCATGTGTGCGCCTGTGCATGTGTGCATGTGTACATGTGTGCATGTGTGCACCTGTGCATGTGTGCACATGTGCATGTGTGCACGTGTGCATGTGTGCATGTGTGCATGTGTACATGTGTGCATGTATGCATGTGTGGACCTGTGCATGTGTGGATGTGTGCATCACTGGTAATATTGTGTAGACATTGTAAACTGTGTTTCCTGTTTCCCTCCCAGAGGTTCTGGTGCTGCTCTGGTGTCATGCAGCAGGTAACCTGAATCAGTTGCCATGGGTACTGATAATGATGACATCTGTATAATGGCACAGGAAGGTATACCAGGGTCCGTCATTGGTCAGCCAATTGACAGTACACAGATGTCAACCCCATCAATTCGCACAGTTATCCTGCCAATACACCCTTTGTCACCAATGTCCCTAGGTGTTGGACAGCATACAGTGGGCATTGACCAGGGTAATGTGGTATCTGTGGCACATGCATCCCCACACAGCAGCCATGGGCATGGCTCTGAGATGGTACCACACAGACAGATGTCCAGGGGTTCTCGTGGGAGCATCCGTGGGCATACTGCCCCTGTCAGACGTGCCCACAGAGGTCTTACAACCTCAGCTATGTTTCGGGCTGTCATGCAGGCACAGTCACGTATGGAACGGTACACCAGACAGGGTCTGAGGGAGCTGACAGCATGTCGCACAGCCATGACTGACTGTATGTGTGACATTGCGGCTGCCATCCGTAATTTCACTGATGTCATAGACAGACGTTGTGGGGACATATTAGACCGGTTCCACAACTACATGTCCATGAGCCAGGGTGATGGTGGATGGTTGAGGCATCGACGTCAGCGTATGCCAGCAACAGCAGCAGCTGGCAGTCGTCGCAGACGACAACAGGGCCGCGGCTGCCCCCATAGTGCCAGCAGCAGCCCCAGCAATGCTGGGTCTGTGCTGTCATCAGACCGCCCCAGGAGACCACATGCACGTGGCTCTGGCCAGGCCCGACAAGGATCTGTGTCCAGTCAACGAACACCTGCCTCTGATAACAGTACCAAGTCTGGGCTGGTACCGGATACGGTCCGTAGCACCCCTGCAAGGCACAGGTACCGTGTCCGTGGCCAGAGACACTGATCTGTATGACCTGGCAGGTACAGTCTGTGGCTGTCCACAAACACCAGTATATGGCAGCCATGAGGTGGAACTGTGTGCATCCATACACACATGCGAATTGACAACACCTAGGGCTACCGCATACACACACACACTGCATCAACATTGCCCACCTTGTACTGCTGTCCCTCACCAACACACATACACATACATGTCAATTGGTGGTATCAGTGGCAGACTCAGGCATACCAAGTTCACACCCTGTGCATATGATGAAACTGTGCCACCTCCTGAAATCTGTAACATCAGTGCAGGTACAGGTTAATATGATGCTGATGCACAGGGTGACTGCATAGATGTGTAGTAATAGTATCATGTTGTTAACAGTACTGTGTGCTGATATAATTGTGGGTATATCACAGCATGCCTGATGCAGTAAGGGTAGGATTGTCATGTACTGTTGTCTACACCCATGGTAAGTACCATAGTGTATCATCTGCACATGTTGCATACTGATGGTAAGGATGTCAACAGAAGGCTACATACATAGGTAGCACAGGGGATAAGGCAATGAAAGTATGAATATGCAATGATGGACATGTAAACTGCAAGTGGCATGTTGCCCACACTGGACTCTGCGATGCGGATGTTTGAGGATGTTGATATGTGTGCAGTACTACACGACTGGTACAGGACACACAGGAGCACCCTAGCACTGCAAGCTCACATCTCATACCATGCTAGACAGCCCCAACACACAAAATTAACTGTCACAGGAGGGAGAGTCCCCATACATGTCAGGGATACTGTGGTGGCAGGCCAGGTAGCATACATCCTACTAAGTATGGAACCACTGAGTGAAGGCTCAGTGTCTGTTATTTGACATGTGTATTACTGCAGGTATGTGCACATGGGTTTCCATCCAGTTATTGTACATCCTGACGATACATGGTCTGTACACTTGTGTGCACTGAGACTGGACCCTAGCCATCTGACCTGTGTATTTCCATGTACATGTGCATAGTGCCTGCATATCTGCCATGTTACCTATTGGAAGTGGTACAGCTTGTTTGTTTACAATGGGCTAGATGCAGCCCTGCTTACTGTAGCTTTGTTTGCATGCATGTTTGCTTGCAGTTACCCTGGAATACTGATCCCACCTGCAATGCAGAGTTACAGAGCTTCTGTGGACTCCTAGTGACATCTGCATAGCTTACTATATGTATGTCCATGTCTCACTTGACAGACCGTCACTGTTTGTCCTGTTCACATGTACATTGCCTGTGACACATTGCATATGACTTACCTGGCATTTGTCCACGTGAGCAGTCATATATGTCAGTGCTAACTAATCACAGGCACTACACCCTCACATACTCACCTTCTGTTGAACCACCTGCTTCGCTAGGGATGGCTTGCACCTGTCACCCCTGGGCTTTCAGATATTGGCAAAGGCTCTTGCTACCCCCATAGTGCCTTTGTTAGGCAAGGCTCAAAAGACAAACCCACCTCCATAGGTATCACAAGGGATAAGAAACTAAGAGTAATGCTACTCAACGCCATAAGTCTAAACCTCAAGATGCACACACTCAAAACTCTCCTTAGCATGGAGAACATCGATATCTGTGCAGTAACAGATACCTGGTTCAGGGCTACCAAGAGCACCCCAGCACTACCAGGTTATACCTCATACCATACTTTTCAGACCCAAAACTTGGACCGAACCACAAAAGGAGGGGGAGTATCGATATTCATCAAAGATACCCACACCTCCAGGTCGGTGGCAAAGCACCAAGCATCAGAGACTATCCATGTGCAACTAACAGTGGGTAAAACTGCCTTCCAGGTAATAGCCTGCTACAGACTACCCTCCCAAACCCAAGAACCGCACTTGACCTTCCTGAGAACAGTGGAAAATATGAAGGTCTCTCCAAACACCATTATATTAGGCGACTTCAACTACCCAAACATAGACTGGGAGCATGACTCTAGCTCCAACACCCTAGCCCAAAGATTCCCAGAATTTATGAACTCAAATTCTATGGAACAACTTGTTACCGCTCCCTCAAGAGGGGAAAACATACTGGACCTGATCATCACCAACATGGGACTCTATGCTCCAGACCAGAAGTGTATCCCTCACTGGTAAGATCAGACCATAAACTAATCTCACTGGATATTCACATCCCGACCCCACCCTCTGCCCAGAAAACCACAGTGAAAAACTTCTCTAAAGCAAATTCACACTCCTCAAACCGAGATGGAAACCTTCAAAGCCCCTGGGCCTGTGGAAAATACGGCCCAGACCACATATTCCTCTATAAACGCATTCTATGGACACCTTCAGGAATGCATGGATCATGCGATCCCAAATAAAACCAAGACCCAATCCTCCAAAGGCAGACGTCCTGTCTGGTGGACCCCAGCCATAAACAAACTATACAATAGAAAGAGGAAGCTACTAAATGATACAGCAAAATCCCAAAAAGGGAAGGCATCACTGATCAGTATTAGCAAAAACTACGGGTACTCATAAAATTGTCTAAGGCCAGCTTTGAGAGAAAATTGCACAGGACACTAAGGATAATCACAAGGCTTTCTTTAGTTATGTTAGGAACCTGGGTGGTAATTCCCAGATATGCTCAGAGGTAGTCCAAAATGTCAGAAGAAACACTGAACCCACAGACATTGCCAACATCCTAGCTGACAGGTTCAGCTTAACCCCCCCTCCACACCGAAAGGGCAAATATTTCTCCCAGCAGAGTGCTGCCCCCCCTGACATCTCAGATGCTCAGGTAAGAGCCGCCCTCTCCAAAGCAAAAAACACAGCATCAATGGGACCAGACAGTGTCCCGGGATGTGTCCTACATGAACTCCAAGAAGAGCTACACCCAAACATAAAACTACTGTTCAATCTTAGCCTTACTACAGGATATGTGCCCAAAGAGTGGCGTACAGCAACAGTGGTCCCTCTCCATAAAGGTGGTGCCTCAACGGATCCTGGACACAATCGCCCCATAAGCCTGACTAGCTTGGTCTGCAAAGCTATGGAAAGGATCATCATGGACCTCATAAATAAAGATATTGGGGACCTACAGACACTGGATCATACCCAGTTTGGCTTTGTTAAGAGCAGATCCTGCCTCTTAAACCTGGTTGATTTCTTTGAAACAGTCACCAAGGAATTTGACGAGGGGAAGGTGGTCCACACAGCCTACCTGGACCTCGCAAAAGCCTTCGATACAATACCCCACTCGGGCATTCTAGAGAAGCTCACCAGCTTAAATATAAACCCCTATGTTACTAGATGTATTGCACACTGGTTCAAGGACAGAACCCACATGGTTAGAATTGCCAGAGCCATGTCAGACTTCAAACCAGTTACAAGTGGTGTCCCACAAGGCTCAGCCCTGGGACCTCACTTGTTCGGTATATATTTCTCAGAGGTACAGGCCAACACGGAAGGACTGTGGCTGACCAAATTCGCAGATGACTGCAAACTGGCAACCATAATCGACTCCCCAGCCGACACAAGCATCCTCCAAAAGGGCCTCATAGAAACAGACAACTTGTGCCAGAGCTATGGCCTCAAGCTGAATGCCAAAAAGTGTATATCATCCCCTTTGGCAAAAACAAAGTGCCCACAAAGTACCACATAGGTGGCAATCCATTAAGTACAGAAGAAGTAATTAGGGACCTGGGGACCCAAGTTGATAGCAATCTCTCATTTGACAACCACGTGGCCAAAGTGGTTAGAAAAACATTTTATATAGCCCACCTCATCATGAAGGGATTCACATCTAGATCAGGGGAGGACATCGTGCCACTTTACTCATCCCTCATCAGGCCCATAATTGAGTACAATGCCCCTGTTGGGATATACCTTACCAGACACCTGCAGCAACCGGAAAGACCCCAAAAGTACCTCACCAAGAGGATCAAAGGGCTCAAACAGATGCCATATGCTGACCGGTTAAAGAAACTCCAGCTCTACTCAGTGGCATACCGCCTGTTTAGAGGTGATCTGTGCCTGACGTATAAAGCCATGTCCAACCTGGAATTAATGGGCATGCTACACCTCAGAATATCCAAATCCCATCGAGCTACGCGCTCAAGAGACTTGAACCTCAGCACTGAAATAAATAGGACATGCTGGAGGGACAGATTCATAACCCAGAGGCTCCCTTCATCTGGAATAAAATCCCAGTCCAGGTTAGGCAGAGTCCCTCATTGACTCTCTTCAAGAGGAATCTTGATGAGTGGATGGGACATCATAGGTTTACCCCGGGTATCACTTCTGTGTCACTATTAGACAGAGGCACAGTATACTAACCTCGAAAAAGGGCATAGCAAGATAAATTTACAATGGGTGGTGAAAGCCAAACACATTCTGGCTAGGTTTATAAATGCCCTAGGGCAGATAGCCTAGTATGAACCTATGAACCTATGAACCTATGTACCTTGTTCCCCATTGGCCCTATGTGCTGTTAATCACCATGGCAATCACAATACTATGGTAGCATGTGCAAAGGTCACTTGTCAGTCACCTCTATGGCACAGTTGTGGAATATGTGGGTCATGTGGCAATGTCACAGCTGCCACATGTACACAGTCAACCCTCTCCCCTACACATGGACGTACAACACATGTATGAGATGCAACCACATAGCCAAACTGGGGACTAAGCACTCTGAACCCAGTACTGGCATAACCTGTCAGGTGGCATGAAATACTACAATGACTACAATACCAGTCTGATGTAGACCTACACTGACAGCAATACAAACACGTGAACACACTGGGCCATTCGTGGAGCCTAAGAATAGCATCCTGCCTGAGCGACAGACACTTCTGCAGCTGGCACACAGGCATACGTTATGCCAGAACACAGCACGTGCAACACATAGCACACAAATCCAGTCTGTACGGCTAGACAACACACCTGCTACAGTTGTGTTAGGTACCTTTATTGTCCAGTACAGTGAGGTCACGCTCACCAGGCTGGACAAGGTGAAGGTCACAGTGATATGCCCATGGGGCACTATGGTCCACCACATAACACAAGCATACAGGTCAGTCAGAGGCATGGACACATATGACTCAGTCATTGTCCATGCCACTATGGCTGACCTGTGATGTACCTCCCTGGACTACATGATAGGGAACATGGAAGGGCTCTCTGAGCATGTGGCACAGGCTGGTATGACCCTGACCTTGGTTGGCATCATACCCTCACCAGGAATGCTGACGTATTACTGAATGCTGATGAATTACAACACCCTAGCTGAAAGGTTCCTAGCATGTAGTCACTGCATTGCTATGGAACAACTTGTTACCACTCCCACAACAGGTGAAAACATGCAGCACTTGTTCATCAACAACATGTAGACTATATGCCCCAGACCAGATGTGTATCCCTCGCTGCTAGGATGATACCATATACATCTCACACTGTATATACGCATACCACATGCAGCACCCACATAGAAGACCACAGTCATAATGTTATCCAGTGCAAATACCATGTATTCACATGTGGCAGGCATCAGACATGGTAACTATTGAAGGTCACAGGTACATATGTGTATTTGGCACACACATACATCATCTGTGTCCATTGCCATTACTGGTTTAATCAATGTCATGCATTATTGTGAACAACAACCCACACACATGGGCATTCTGTGTGATAAAAACACACGTGACATGTGTGGAATTCAAAGCCATAACTAACTATGCTATGACAGTAGTGAGAGATGCAGTAGCAGAGCGTGCTATTTGCATTACTGGGAGATTTTCCCTCTTCCACTGTACTTGTAGGGTGCTGACATCATCTCTGTGTAGAGATTGGAATATTCAGCAGCTGGTGTGTTGTACTAGTTGGCAAAAGGGTCAGTTCTCTCACACATGTAATTGCACACACCCTACTTCCACCCCCCGCACACACACTTGCAGGATTCAAACCCTTACTGAGCTAATAGGGTGCTGACATCATCAGTGTTTAGAAAGGGGAATGTGCATCCTGTAGTGTGTTCTCCTAGTTGCCAAAAAGGATATTTCTTTCATACAGAATTGCATACACGCTAATCTCCCTCCACACACACTGAGCATTTGCAGGATTCAAACCCCTACCTAATTATGTTATGATACTTGAGATGGATGTATTAGCAGAGTGCGCTATTCGCATCACTGGAAGGTTTTCTTTCTCCTGCTATACTTATAGGGTGCTGACATCATCAGTGTTTAGAAAGGGGAATGTGCATCCTGTAGTGTGTTCTCCTAGTTGCCAAAAGGTACATTTCTTTCATACTGAATTGTACACACACTAACCCCTGTCCACACACACTGAGTATTTGCAGGATTCAAACCCCTATCTAACTATGTTATGACATTCGAGACAGACGCATTAGCAGAGTGCGCTATTCGCATCACTGGAAGGTTTTCCTTCTCCTGCTGTACTTATAGGGTGCTGAAATCATCAGTGTTGGGAATGTGCATCCTGTAGTGTGTTCTCCTAGTTGCCAAAATGGACATTTCTTTCATACAGAAAAACACACACACTAATCCCTCTCCACACACTGAGCATTTGCAGGATTCAAACCTCTATCTAACTATATTATGACACTTGAGACGGATGCATTAGCATAGCACGCTATTCGCATTACTGGAAATTTACTCTTCTCCTGCTGTACTTATAGGGTGCTGACATCATCAGTGTTTAGAAAGGGGAATGTGCATCCTGTAGTGTGTTTTCCCAGTTGCCAAAAGGGACATTTCCCTCACACAGACTTGCTCACCCACACACACTAAGCATTTGCAGGATTCAAACCCCTACTTAACTATATTATGACATTTCAGGGAGACGCATTAGAAGAGTGCACTATCCGAATTACAGGGCATTTATTCTGCACCTGCAGTATTTATAGGGTGCTGACATCATTATTTCTACAGAGGTATGTACATCTAGTACTACCTGTCAGGTGGGGGATAGCATATATATGCATTTGCAGCCACCTACTTCAGGGTCAGATATGCACATCGCACTGGCAGGTTATGTTCTATACCATGCTTTGTGACCACAGGACCTGTAACACACAACACAACCAGTCCAGACCACCCCTCCCACATCCAGGACACACACTTTGCTTCCCTGGGAACAGTGCCAAGATATGCAGGTGTTCACATACACCATTCCAGTTGTTAATGTCAGGAACAGGCATATTGTGTGTGGGAACTAATCAGGCCTCTACTACATTACCCTACAGCCACTACAATTTGTGAGTCCATGCGCTATTGCAGAACCACTCACCACAGCCACAAGGGGGGAATACATATTGCACCTGACCATCTGCAACATGGGTACTCACTGTTCCACACCAGAGATAGACCACCATTGTTGATATCTGACCATACCCACCTTTCCCTGGACATCCATATCCCATCCCCACCCCCAGGCAAGGTTGTCACTGCAAACAAACTGTATTTATCAAAAGAAGACTTTACACTTGTAAAGACTGGGGTGGAAGACTTCAAATGACCCATGCTGTGGGGAGTAGACAGGCCACTCTGCATAATCCTTGACAATTGCATTCTATGAGCATGTAGAAGGTTTGCATTGATCATGCTATCCCAAATATACCCATGACTGCTCCACAACAGGACACCTGTCAGGTGTACACCAGCCATATATGAGCTGTCCAACAGACAGAGTGAGCTAATACATTGCAGAGCAGTAGCCCACAGAGGGAGGACATCTCTGAACAGTACCGGCATGACACTTCAATCCCTCATAATCATCACGACACAGTGTTGACAATGAAATTGTCCAGACAATGCAGATAAGGCTCCCCTCAGTCTGTTATTGACACCCACTTACTGTTAGAGGTCCTCAGCAACCCTCTTCCAGCACACACCAACAACATGGATGTGGCTTAGCAAATTCAAACCCTGGGATCTCCACTGTGTCCCTGCTTGACAGAGGCACAGCACACTAGCCTCACACGGTGCCTTATGTGACCTACTTTACAGTGGCACAGTAGCCTACTGTACTGGGGAGGAAGATGCCAAGCACATTCTGGCTAAGCTGTCATTCCCTAGGGCAAAAAACCTAGTGTTGACCTCTACACCCATATGTTTAATTGTCAGATGCACATTATTTGTTGCTGATAGACTGTTTGCTGGTCTTTATTGCCATAGCATTCCCTGTTTGTATGAACAACTTGTGTATTTGTGGAAGATGTTTGAATATGGGAGGGATCCACTATATCACGTATGTCTCTGTAGTCATTTAACTGTGTGCACTGGGCAGATTGCTGTAATGTGGTTGGTTCCTGGAATAACATGTACAAATACCAGATATGTGTGGCCAACTGCTAAACTGAGATTTGGCCTAAGTGTGTGAGCATGCCCAGTTCAGCCTTCCCATGGCATGTTGTCTGACATATGTCTCATTTATACAAGTGTGCGAGCATGCCCAGTGTGAGCTTTCCATATGTTGAACTCTGCAGCCCACCACATTTGTGGATGAGTGTGAACTTCAACAATATCTCCCGTTTATGGTTATGTGTTGTGTGTCATGTTGTGTAGTTACTGTCCAACTGCTTTGTGTCTGAACACAACAGGGATTATACTGTGCCTGCAGGGTTTGCATGGGATACTTTGCATACAGTTGTCAACATCCTTTCATACTGACCTAACACTGTATTACCGTATAGTGTACTGGTTCAGTACTTTCACTGTGGTGGACAGTATCCTGGGCTTTAGTCCTATCACTGCTTTACATTTCCATAGTGAGCACAACAGCCTGGTTAGGGGCCAGTTGTGCACATCTGTCCATGTTGCATTATGTTCAGATATGAACTACTTAAACCAGGCTTGTCCAACATTGGTAGTGTATTCCACAACATAGGTGTACATTGGCAAACACTAGTGATGTGCCCTAGGCCATTTCTAATGCTAGACGGAGAGTGCGTTTGTCCTTCGACACACATTGTAAGTGGAGTTTGCCATGACATATGTCATGGTTAGTATACTGTGCCTCCATCTACCTGTGACATAACAGTGATACCCAGAGTAAACCTACCATCTCCCATCCACTCATCAAGATTCCTCTTGAGGAGAATCGATGAGTGACTCTCTGGCTAACCTGTACTGGGAGTTTACTCATGAGTGGGGGTGGCTTCTGTGTTATGGATCATGCAGTACAGCTTGTCCTATGTATGTCAGCGCTGGGGTTCAGGTCTCTCATGTGCATAGCTCACTGCCATTCAGTTTGTACAAGGTGCAGCATGTTCATTGATTCCAGCTTGGACATGGCTTTATACATCAGGCACAGCTTGCCTCTGGGTGGGCAGTATGGCAGTGTGTGGAGCTGCAGTTTGTTTAATCAGGCAACACATGGCATCTGTTCAAGCTCTTTGATACTCCTGGTGAGGTACTTTTGGGGACTTTACAGTTGATGGAGGTGTCTGCTGAGGTACATCCCACAGGGGCTATTGTAGTCAATTGTAATGCTGATGAAGGATGACTGCAGAGCCACAATGACCTCCCCTTATCTAGATCTGACAACCTTCATGATTAGGTGGGTATATGGTATGTTTCTGTAAACACTGCAGCCACATGTTTGTCCAATGCAGGATATCTATCATCTTGTGTCCCCAGGTCTCTCATTACATGTTAAGTACGTAATGGGTTAACACCTATGTGGTAATTGATGGGCACTTACTGTATATTCACGGGGGTTGACTATACACTTTTCTGCAATTAGCTTGCTGACATGGCTATGGCACCAGTTGTCTGTTTCTATGTGGCCCTTTTGTGGGATGCTTGTGTCAGCTGGAGGGTCAAATATGGTGGGCAGTTTGTAGTCCTCTGCAAACATGTTCAGACACAGTCCTTCCATGTTGGCCTGTACCTATGGGACATATATACCAAACGAGGGAGGTCCCAGGACCAAGCCTTGTGGGATGCCAGTTATATCTGGTTTGTAGTCTGACATGGCTGCAGCATGTCTGACCATGTCAGTTCTGTCCTTGGTCTGGTTTGCAACCCCTCTACTGACATAGGGGTTTATATTTAAGCTGGTGAGCATATCTGTAATGAACACGTAGGGTATTGTATGGAAGCCTTTGCAAGGTCCAGCTACACTGTGTGGACCACATTGCCCTCATCAATGACCTTAATGACTGTTTCAAATGAGTGAAACATGTTTAAGGGGCAGGATCTGCACTTAAGAAAGCCACACTGGGTAGGGTCCGGTGTCAGTAGGTCCCCAATATCTTTATGTCTGCGGTACATGCTGATCCTTTCCATAGCTGTGCAGACCAAGCTTGTCAGGATTCTGGGGTGGTAGTTTACAGTATTCATTCAGGCAACACCTTTGTTGAGAAGGACCACTGTTGTTGTACACTGCTCTTTGGGTACATATCCTGTGGTAAGGCTGGCATTGAGCAGTAGTGTGATTTGACATTCCATTCTTCTTGGAGTCCATGTTGGACTCAGCCCAGGACACCATCTCATACCATTGCTGCTGTGTGTTTTGCTTTGTAGATGCTGGCTGTTACCTCAGCATCTGCAATGTCAGGGGGCCAGCAGTCTGCTGGGATAGATATTTTGCATTCTGGGGGAGGGGGGGTTGCACTGCACCTGTCAGGTTGTATGTTGGCAATATGTGTGTGTGCTTGGTATGTTGTTTGTAATATTTGTGTGATTCAGAGCATATCTGTGAATTACCAACACGGTTCCTACCATCAGTTGAGAAAGCCTTGTGATTATCCTTAGTGTCCTGTACAATTTGTATCTTCATAGGTTCATAGGTTCATACTAGGCTATCCACCCTAGGGCATTTATAAGCCTAGCCAGATTGTGTGTGGCTTTCGCCAACCCTTGCTATGTGAATATTATGGCCATTTATGATTTACTTTACTGTGCCTCTGTCTGGACGTGACACAGTGAAGACCCCCAGTGTACATCTATGATCATCCATCCAATTGGCAAGATTCCTGTTGAAGAGTGTCAGTGAGAGGCTCTGCCTAACATGGAGTGGGATTCTGTTCCAGGGTGTGGGGAGCCTCTGGGTTATGTATCTGTCCCTCCAGCACATCCTATTTCATTATGTGATGAGGTTGACATCTCTCACTCTCACAGCTCCGATGGCTTTGAGTTTTCTGGGGTGGAGCATGTCCATTACTCCTGTGTTGGACATGGCCTTGTACAACAGACATACAACGCCTCTGTGTAGGCAGTATGTGACTGCATTCAGCTGGGGTGTCTACAGCCAGGCAGCATATGACATATATTTGAGACCCTTTATCCTCTTGGTGAGGTACCTTTGAGGTCTTTCTAACTGCTGCAGGTGTCAGGAGAGGTACATCCCAAATGAGGTATTGTACTAGATTATGGGTCTGATAAGAGAACAGTATAGGGGCACAATGACCTCTGTTGACGTAAATGTGAATCCTTTCATGATACGGTGTCCAATATAGACAGTCTTCCTAGCCACATTGGCAATGTGAGTGTCACATAACAGGTTACTGTCCACTTGTGTCCCTAGGTCCCTGATTACTCCTTCCATACATAACGGTTTACCACCTATGTGGTAATTTGTGAGTACCTTGTTTGGTATTCGGTGGGGCATTCATACTGTCCAGTGTCTTCAGGATGGCTGAGTGGGGTTCCTGTGTGTGAGAGTTTGGTCTGTAGCATGCTACAGACTGTAATGGAGTCTTGCCTATGGTTAGTTGCACATGGGTGGACTCCGATGCTTTGTGCATTGTCAGTTACCTGGACGTATGGGTGTCTGTGCTGAATATGGATACTCACCCTCCTTTTATGTTTTGGCCCAGGTTTTGGGGCCATAACGCATGATATGTGGTATAACCTGGTAGTGCTGGTGTGCTGTCAGGAGGCTTGCAGCAGGTTTCTGTCACTGCACAGACATTGATGTTCTCCATACTGGGGAGGGCCTCTGGAGCATGCATTTTGAGGTTTACACGTCTGGCATTGGTCAGCATTACCCTTATGTTTCTTTCCACTTATGTTTTCTAGGGTGGTGGGTTAGTCTTTTCAGCCTTGCCTACGAAAGGCTCTATGGAGGTGGCAAAAGCCTTATCCAATATCCAGACGCCCAGGGGTAACAGGTGCAAGCCATCCCTGGAACAGCAGCGTGGCTTGTCAAGCATGACATCCCAAGCAGACAGACATTGGATCCCCTTGGAATGACACCAGTAATTATGCCACTTGTTAAAGCTGATCATTCTGTGTTTGTACTGTGGCATAATTCTTGGTGAGGGTAGGATGCTGCAAACGGTCAGTGTCATACCGGCCTGGACTACATAATCAGAGAGCTCATCTATGTCTCATTTCATGTAGTCCAGGGAGGTACATCTCAGGTCATTCACACCAGCATGGACTATGACTGCATCATATTTCTACTTGCTTTGGGGTGACCTGCATACTTGTGATATGTGGCGTATTGTATCAGCCTACAGGCAGCTTACTGTATCCTTTCCCGTGTTCAGTCTGGTGAGCAGGACAACAGCGTGTCTCACTATGGAGTCACCTATTACAACTGTATCAGGCATGTTGTTTCTCCTTCTGGCCTGTGACTGTTTGGCACACCAGCTTTGTGTACTATGTGTTGCATGTGCTATGTTTGGAGGTTGTGGTTGCTTGGGTGTCTGCTTTGGAGGCCTCTGTTGGTGTGGTGTGTTTGTAATTAGGGCCTCCGGGAATGTTTTTCTGTGTTTATGTCTTTGGTTTGCAGTTGTGATAGGTCTATGTGGGACTGGGTTTGTGGTGTGTGTGGTTACCTTCTCCTCCTGGCTAGTTTTGACAGTACTGAGTTGAGGGAGCTCAGCCTCCGGTTTGGATAAATGGTTGCATCTCTCACATATATTTGTATTTCTTGGGGGGAGTTGAGAGTTGTCTTTGTACTTGGGGCAGGTGTAACATTGCCTCAAGATTCACAGATTCAACTTGTTGTAGCTGGCCTTAGTGGATTGTATGTGTGGACATATTTTATTGCCATACTACTGATCAGTGATTACTTCCCTTTTTATGTTTGCTCTATCATGTAGTAGCTTCCTCATTCTCTTGCATGGTTTGGTAATGGCTGGAGTCCACCATGCCAGATGCCTGCGTGTATGGCATTGTGTCTTGGTTTTATTTAGGATTGCATAATCCAAGCATTCCTGGCAGTGTTCATGGAATGCCTGTATAACAGGTTCTGAGGTGTGGCCCACATTTTGCACCTGCACAGGGCCTTTAATGGATTCCACATCAGTTTGGAGGAGTGCAACTTTTGCTTTACACATGTTTTTCACTGTGGTTTTCTGGCCAGGGACTGTGGTCAGGATGTGTATATCCAGTGTGATTACTCTATGGTCTGGTCTTACCAGTGAGGGATACACTTCTCATCTTGCCATCCAGTACCCATGTTGCTGATTATCACATCCAGTATGCTTACCCCTCTTGTGGGAGTGGTACGTTGTTCCTGGGCATTTTGGTTTATGGATTCTAGGAACTTTTGTCCTACAGTGTTGGAGCTAGTATAATGCTCCCAGTCTATGTCTGGGTATTTTCAGTCACCCAATATAATGTGGTTTGGAGGACTTGATATATTCATGTATTCCAACATAGGCCAGGTGCAGTTCCTGGTGTTGGGATGGTAGTCTGTAGCAGGCTATAAACTGGGAGGCAGTTTTAGCCATTGTTACTTGACCATGGCTAGTCCATGCTGCTTCTTGTTGTGGTACCAACATGGGGGTGTGGTTATCCTTGACAATTATTGCTAGTCACCCTCCTTTTGTAGCTTGTTCCATGTTTTGAGGCTGTACAGCACAGTATGAGATGTAACCTGGTAGTATTATGGTGCTGTTGTGAGCCTTGACCCAGTTTTCTGTTACAGCACAGATATCAACATTCTCCATACTGGGTGAGTTTAGACTGCATGCATCTTGCTGTTTAGACTTCTGGCATTGGGTAGCATTACGTCTAGGTTCTTATCCCTTGTGATACCTATGGAGGTGGGTTTGTGTTTTGAGCCTTACTTATTCAGGGCACACTGTGGGTAACAACAGCCTTTGCCAGTATCCATACGGCCTGCACTGATAGGTGAACGCCAGCCCTAGCAGGTGGATCATCATGTCATGCTCAGCATGTCATCCCAGGCTGGCACACATTGGATCCCCTTTGACTAACTGCAATACTTCAGCCAATTATTGCAATTGATCATCTCATCGTCATATTGTGGCATCATGCTTGGTGAGGGTAGGATGTTAGTGAAGGTCCTCAAGTGTGCATATACTACATGGTGTTACATTGCTTAACACATGGCATTCATGCCTCAGGTGGTGCTGCAGGGCTGCCTCTGTCGGATGCACATACTACACTCTCTGTATATGTTTGAGAGCAGGTTATGTCATTTTAGGCATCCCTGTTATTATATGAGTGAGTCAGAGAGGAGTATCATTCCCAGGGTTCCTACTGAGCCAGTGTATGTGCTATGCATTGCCTCTTTGCCAAGGCCAGGGCATACTGGACACGCCTCCTTCTGCCTACTGGGGCAGGCTCAGGTTGTTTCTCCTCCGAGTCACACTCTGCCTGTGATGGCCTTGGCAATGGTGGGGGGCTATTTGGCCCGGCCCTATGCTGGTCCTGCTACAGCTGTTTTCACAAGATCATATTATGTAGCATAGCACATACCATGACAATTTGGGTACATGTAGTTGGTGAGTACTGCAAGGCTCCACCAGATGTGTCCAGACACCGGAACCATGACTTGAGCAGCCCAAACACATGCTCTATTACATTACGTGTTTGTGCATGTGCCTCATTATGGCGTTCCTGTTCAGGTGTGTGTGCGTTTCTGATGGGTGTCATCAGCCATGGCTCCAGTGCATAACCTGCATCCCCCACTAGGTGTCCATGTGGGATGTCCCCACTGGCAAATGTCTGGTACAGCTGCGTCAAATGCCAGATATGGGAATCATGGTAGCTCCCAGGGCAGCCAGCACACACATTCATTATTATGCCCTGGGCATCACACACGACCTGGCAGTTGATGGAGGGGAAGCCCTTGCGGTTAATGTAGGCTCTACCCTGCTCACCGGCTGGTGCTTTGATGCGTATGTGCATGCAGTCTATTGCACCCACTGCCTCAGGGTATTCTGCTATTTGCTGGAAGAGACGCATATTGCTGGCCAATACCTCACGGGCATTGGGGAAATATACATGATCACCGACATGTGCTGACATGGCATCCAGGAACTGGTGCAGTACCCTGGAGGCTGATGCCTGTGATATCTCCATCATATCACCAGCTGGTCTCTGGAAGGTACCTGTTGCTAGTATTCTTAGGGCAACACATACCTTGGTTTCCACTGGGATGGGTTCCCCTCTGTTGGTTCTGTGTGTGAGGCGTGGCTTGCACAGCTCAACAATTTGCTGCAGGAGGTCTCTGTTCACTCTATAGTGCTCTACTATCTCCAGCTCATGTAACCCATGGTAGGTGACCCTGGGCCTGTACACTCTTCTCTGTCTCCTCACTGTGGGTTGTCTGGCACCATCTGCATTGTCACCACCCTCAGCGAGTTGCCTATGTCTCCTTATGACAGCTATGGCAGCCCCTAGCATTTCTGCTCTGAGTTCACCTTTTTCAGTTTTCACTTCTAATAGCTTACTCCTGTCTTGCAGTGTCTCTTGAGAGAAATATCCTGCACTGCTGTTTGCAGAGTTTTAAGTGCTTGGCTGAGCTACTATTCTGCCTGTGTAATTGCCTACTTCTAATTGTTTTCACCTGCTAGCTCCAGCAGTATTCCCTGCTAGCTTCCTACTGATTCTGTTGCTTCCTTTTTCCTTTCTGTTTACTCAGGGGGGAGCAATGCGCATACCAGCAGAAACATGCTCACAGTGGCTTACACGCGCACACACATGCTTACACGGTTCAGAATCTGCTTATTCGGGTTAAAACGCGTGCACATCAGCGCAAACATTCTTAGAAGTCTGCCAACACGCTCCTACATGCTCAGTCTGCCTTACACGCGCACACACTGCCCTACTCGCACCTCCTGGTGCGCACACGTGTGCATGCACTCCCAGCAAGAAACTTTGGGGTAAGCAACAGTGTACACCTTCCATTTCTTGACTTTCCCATGCTTATGTTGTGGCACTCCTCTTTCCATGATATGTGTCTGACATCTGTCATGTAACACTGACCTCCAATGAACTGCATTTCTTTCTACCATTCCCCCCTGTGATGTCACCTATCTCCTACTCTATTCCTCCCCCTTATGTATCTCTTACACTACTCAGAATGTGCTCATTTGCTATGTGACATTGGAATTCAGTATCCTAACACTCATTTACATCAGATTGCCTACTAATGCTTAGTTACATATTTTAGACTCAGCTTCCCCCCTTAGCAACCACTAAACGGTGGCCATGTTGTTTTTAGTCTGCTGGTCCCTGCATTGTAAATCCATGTATTGCATAAAACCCACATTTGTGGGTTTATAACCTTCATTTTTATGTTTTATACAGCGCATCCCGTTTGCGCGGGGCTGCGCTCCGTTTAAACATCGGCGAAAAAAAATATTTATTTTTCATATTTGCATTGGGGTACCTTGCCAATGGCCACATATTTGGCCATTGGCATGCTGCCTGACACATATGCTCCCTTTATTTGGAGCTGACATGGCTCCATTGTGATTTTTGCAGAAACGTACTCAGTTGTCAACTGAGTACATTTCTGCAGCTAAAATGGCTCTTACACGGGCTGCTTTGGGCTTCGTGGACCACTAATCTACCTCATTTGCATGCCTTTCAGCTGCAAGTGAGGTGATTAGCATATCCATGCCCACTCCGTGTAAGAGACGTTTTAGCTGGTCTCTTACATGGACTTTAGGGTTGTTCCTGGATCGCGAAGGCTGCATGGAGTCTTACACTACTCTTAGACTCCGTGCAAGCCTTCGTGAATCCTGCCCAGTGTCTTAACAGTAATTTATTGCAAGCACTGCTCTGTAAGACACACTTGAAAATGGTGACTTATGATAATACAACTTAGTGCTCCCCTTCAGAAATATCAGATCCATAACTGTGATTCCTAAAACCCTGAGAACCAAACTGCAGTTGTGTAAGAAACCTAGAGAATGATTAAAATCTGTGTGATGCCATTACAGAGATTTTAGGGGGACTTGGCCATGTGTAGGTGGTGCTGCGGTAGCGTTGTCTCCTCACAGTAAGACATTGTCCCATTCGATTCTCAGCTAGAGCGTCTTGTGGGTGTAGGCATACGTGAATGGGGCGTGCCTTCGTTGAAGGTTGTGCATCAGGGCTGGTAACCCGGTACGTAAAAATCGACTACCAATCATTAGCAGACTGGAGTTCCACTGTGGCAACCCCTAACCGGGAAAAGCCGAAAGACACAAACAAACATTCTCCAAAATGGAAGGCTATGACCCTTACCCCTGTTATTTATACATAGTATCTGCAAGATAATTCTATCTCAGAGAAGGAATGCTCCTAAGCTATCAGAATCTTGGACTACACATTTCCCATATATGTAGTCTCACTATTTTGAGGATCATTAAGTCTTGTCTTTACAATTTCATTGAGAGCCCAGTAAAAAGAATACCCGCTGTACTCCTCAGATGTTAATGATACACATGTAAGTGACAATGGGAATTTCAAAACCCACTGCAGTATCTCATGCTAGCATAGTTACTACATGTTCAGAATTTGGTTTATTTTCTGAAGTGCCATCATATTGGCTTCAGAGAATAGACTACTGCAGCATTATTTCAATTATTTGTGCATAGTACAGACAGGAAATGTACAAGAAAATTTAGATCCCCTCATGATCCAGGAGTGGACACAGACTAAAGGCAGGTAGATGCCACATCCCCTCAGACTAAAGAACATAAAGCTGTGAAAGAAGATTGGGTTTCAAACTGGGGAAAACTCATCAGCAATGCCAGTTTCTTTCTCAGGGCTATCTGTTCAAATAACAGTGCTGAAGCCATAACAAGCATTACAACACATGAGACTAACAACCAATCAAAACCCTTTCAGTTTACAGGTAACCCTGGTACCATATCTATCAGCTGTCCCTAATTTGTAGGAATGCCCCAAATTATAAATTTTTTCATGCCTTCTAAATTTGTAATTTTCTTAGTTAATAAAACCAGTATTCAAAATGTGTCCCTAATTCATGACTTTTCCCTAACTGTTTTTGCTTTGTCTCTATTTCTGGAGTTAAAAGTTTGAGTGTACTGTAGTTCTATGACCACATCAAAACGTAGTATGCAAAATCTGAGATGCTATGGTCTTAAAAATGAAATAATCGACTTTATATTGGCACAGATTTTAATGCTTTTTTTCCCTTTTGTGTTAAAATGGCCCCAAATCTGAAATATTTGAAAATAATGCAAATATTTGTCTAAAACTGTAACAGGAACATAAGCAGTTGTTGTTTGCAGAAAAACAGTTTCATGCCTTGGACTGACTGCAAAGATAAGGAACCAATACAAAAACGGTGTTTCTCAAGTTAAACAAAAAGTCAAGAGATGACTGCAAACTTGCAAAAAATTCCTGTCTTTCTGAAACTATAAATGCTAACAAAAAGAAGAATACATATTCATTAAAATATACATATGTAACAGTAATAGTAAGATGAGGAAATTACTTAATAAAGGTATGAGAGAAAAGTATCTGTTTAAATATTTATAGAAAAGGAAGAAGCTTGACTTGACCCCTAGAGTGTAGCATAGAAGTTTAGTCTGTATTGTAGTAGATTCGAACAGATGAAAAAATCAATACTTTCTACCATGGAGATGATGGTTCAGATTTTTTTCCTTCTTATTCCTGAGTGAACAAGAATATTATGAAACCATGAGAAATAGACAGACTTATACTGATGTAGAATTTGATGCCTTGGTATAAGATTTATAAAGTTAGGACTTTATTTATTTATATTCCCCAGGATTTGTTTTTTTTTAATTCAACAAGGTTACAAAAACAAAAGAGAGAAAAAAGGCTTCCTGATATTCAGAAGGTATTGATTTTGGTTGCCCTCCATAAGGAAGGGAATATAAAAAGCTAAAGTATTACAGATTCATAACTATACTTTCTAGACTGCCCAGAATCTTTTAGAAAGTACTTGCTAATCAAAATATTTTTAGGAACAAATGCCCTGATTTAAAGAATTAATCAACAGGAGTTCAGAATTAAGTGCACTAATGAATCAGCATTAATTATATTGAGCTGGTCTGTCAAGTATATGATTTAAAAATAAAAAAGCCAGTGTAAAAAAAAAAAAAAAAACAAAATGACTTTAATATAACCATGTTTGTCCGATATTAAGAATTCAATATTAAGAATTCATTGAGACAGAATTGCGAACATCCTCTATGTAAATGGCAACTGCATCATATGATCAAAGACCTCCAGTAAAATTGCACTAAAAATAATGAATCCACTAAATAAGTAAGTTACTCATTAACACATAGCCCAGGTGTAATGTAATGTAATATCATTAACACATAGCCCAGGTGTAATGTAATATCATTAACACATAGCCCAGGTGTAATGTAATATCATTAACACATAGCGCAGGTGTAATGTAACATCATTAACACATAGCCCAGGTGTAATATAATACCATTGACACATAGCCCAGGTGTAATGTAATACCATTGACACATAGCCCAGGTGTAATGTAATACCATTGACACATAGCCCAGGTGTAATGTAATAACATTGACACATAGCCCAAGTGTAACGTAATATCATTAACACATAGCCCAGGTGTAACGTAATATCATTAACACATAGCCCAGGTGTAACGTAATATCATTAACACATAGCCCAGGTGTAACATAATATCATTAACACATAGCCCAGGTATAATGTAATATCATTTACACATAGCCCAGGTGTAATGTAATATCATTAACACATAGCCCAGGTGTAATGTAATATCATTAACACATAGCCCAGGTGTAATGTAATATCATTAACACATAGCCCAGGTGTAATGTAATTTCATTAACACATAGCCCAGGTGTAATGTAATATCATTAACACATAGCCCAAGAGTAATGTAATATCATTAACACATAGCCCAGGTGTAATGTAATATCATTAACACATAGCCCAGGTGTAATGTAATATCATTAACACATAGCCCAGGTGTAATGTAATATCATTAACACATATCCTAGGTGTAATGTAATATCATTAATACATAGCCCAGGTGTAATGTAATATCTCATTTACCTGTAGATTTCCTTGCAGGAAGACAGCTTAAGAATGCAGTTTTCAAACCTACCTGTAGATAAATTATATATCTTGAAAATTATAAAAGCTGCAAAAATTGAAATGTTCTTCAGCACAAATTTCTCATCAAAATGCTGATATTAATATGTCCATCAGACATAACGGGGATTTTTATATTGAAAAAGTATCTATGTAAAATGTATTATTATAGTTAAGCAAACAATGGCTGTTAGGTCTCTGTACTATCATTAGAGAGATAATAACCGTTAGTATAACTTTTGTTCATGAAGAAGTGATCTTTGATTTGCTGCACAGAAAATCTGTAGCTGCCACTCCATTTTTGATATTTCAGAATTATGACTTGCATGCATTTTTGCATTTTAATGGTCAAACATAAATATTTGCAAAACAGTACTAGTGAAATATAAAACAAAACCAAACAGCACTCCAAAGGATAAATGCCTCGTTGAATGAAAATAAACTTAAATAAAATAATGCAACAGTGTATACAACAAAGCAAACATGAAGAAGGACCATAAAATTAAACGTCAAGCACATTTATTAAAACAAACCTTTTCTGTGCACTGGGTTCATTTTAATAAACATGCTTGAAGTTTACTTTTATGGTCCTTCTATGTGTTTGCTTTGTTGTATACACTGTTGGACTACTAGTGAAATGCCAACTATCAGTGCAAAATATTTTCATGACTATATATATATATATATATATATATATATATATATATATATATATATATATATATATATATATATGCTTGCAGTTGATACCATTTGTACTGTATAAACACCTTCTAGTTCATGTTATAAATTATTTATATACGGCATAGATTCATAATATTTCTGCAAAATAAATCACATTTTCTCTTGTTTTCCATACTTTCCTAATAGTTTGTTCCAGAGATCAGATTTTGCTGATCCCTGGGCTTTGTCTTGGTTCCTGTGTTTCTCCATTTTCCTTGTTTGGTCAGGGGGAAGTTTCTTTACTCACCAGTGAGAGTGGGGAGTACTGAGCTGCCTGTTTGTCCTCAGAGGAGTGGTTTAAGGCAGTAACTTGTAGTTTATTGGCCATTTTGGGTCATTTCCTGTCTTTTCCAGCCTCCTGCTATAAAGCACGCTTTAGCGGTTAATCAACGTTAAACTATTCGGGCTGCCTAAAGTCCACTCTTCAAATTTTCCCTTAAAACAGCCTTCCTTGAACTGTACTGCTGATCAAACCAGCGTATTCTATATCTAAAAAGTTCAGCTCTACTTGATTCCTAAATAGACTATTGTTTATCTGTAAAGCCTAGCACTTGCTCCTAAAGTATTTTTTTACTTTGATATAGCACTTTTATTATACATAGTACCCCACCAGCCAAAAACCCCTTTTCGATCACCCACATCCCCCGGAGTCTTTTTAAAGTCTTTGTCTATTCCTTCTAGCATGTCGAGGGATCAGTTGCTAGTGTCCTCTCCTGCTCAGCTGGTGAATCTGGGAATATTGAGGCAATGTTACAATTGTCTCATGTACACAGACAACCCTCTCCTTCTTCCACAAAACACAAATACATGCGAGAGATGCAACTATATAGCCAAAATGGAGGCTGAGCTCTCTCAACATAGGACTGGCAAGACCAGACAGGAGGAGAAGGTAACCACACACACCACAAACCCAGTCTCACATAGTACTATCACAACTTCAAATCATACACATAAATACACAAAGACATACTCAGAGGCTCTGATCAAAAATCTACCAAAACAGCAGAGGCCACCAAAGCAGACACCCAAACAACTGCCACCTCAGGACACAACACATGCAACACATAGACCACATAGTCAGTGTGCCAAACAGTCACAGCCTTTAAGGCCAAACACAATGCCAGACACACTCGTCATTGGTGACTCCATAGTCAGACACACTGACGTCCCGCTCACCAGATTGAGTAAGGAGAAGGTCACAGTAAGCTGCCTGTTGGGTGCTAGAATCCGCCACATAACACAAGCACTCAGGTCTCTCAACAGCAGGTACAAGTACGACTCTGTCATTGTCCACGCTGGTGTGAACAACCTGAGACATACATCCTTGGACTACATGAAAAGAGACATAGAGGAGCTCTCTGATTATGTAGCCCAGGCAGGTATGACCCTGACTGTGAGCAGTATCCTACCTTCACCAAGAATGATGCCACAATACAGAGACAAGATGATCAGCTTTAATAATTGGCTTAAACTCTGGTGTCATTCAAAGGGGATCCAATGTCTGTCTGCCTGGGATGACATGCTGGACATGCCACGCTGCTTTGCAAGGGACGGCTTGCACCTGTCACCCTTGGGCTTCCGGATATTGGCAAAGGCTCTTGCCACCCCCATAGTGCCTTTTTTAGGCAAGGCTCAAATTCTAAACCTACCACCGTAGTACACAAAAAAGGAAAAAAACTAAGGGTAATGCTGCTCAATGCCAGAAGTCTCAACCTCAAGATGCATGCACTCGAGGCCCTTCTCAGTATGGAGAACATTGATGTCTGTGCTGTGAATGAAACCTGGTTCAAGGCTCCAGAGAGCACCCCGGCACTATCAGGTTTTACCTCATATCATGCGTTCCGGCCCCAAAATCTGGACAACACCAAGAAGGGAGGGGGGTGTCTATATTCATCAAGGACACCCACACCTCAAGGTTGGTGGCAATGCATGATGCATCGGAGACCATCCAGGTGCAATTAACCATAGGCAAGACTGCTCTGCAATTTGTAGCATGTTACAGGCCACCCTCTCAATCTCAGGAACCTCACATAGCTTTCCTGAAAACACTGGAGGGGATAAATGTATCTCCAAACACCATCATACTAGGTGACTTCAACTACCCAAATATAGACTGGGATCACTACTCAAGCCCCAACACTCTAGCCCAAAGGTTCCTAGAGTTCATAAACTCAAATGCCATGGAACAACTAGTCACCATCCCCACAAGAGGAGAAAACATACTAGATCTCATCATCACGAACATGGGGTCACAATGTTCAACACCGGAAGTATACCCCTCACTGGTGAGATCAGACCATAAACTAATCTCACTGGAAATCCACATCCTGCCCTCACCTGAGATAAAAAAGACCACAGTGAAGAACTTCTCAAAAGCCGACTTCACACTTCTAAAGACTGGTGTGGTCTCTTTTAAGGCCCCGAGCCTGCGGAAACCATTACTCAAGCCGCTGAATCACTTACAAATGCCTTCTACCAGCACCTACAGGACTGCATGGATCAGGCAATCCCAAACAAAACAAAGACTCTTTGTACCAAAGGCAAGCGTCCAGTCTGGTGGACCCCAGCCATAAACAAACTCTACAACAAAAGGAGGAAGCTACTACAAGATAGAGCAAAATCCTTAAAAGGGAAAACACCTTTGATCATTATAAGTAAAAAACTAAGAGCTCTCATAAAATCATCCAAGGCAAATTTTGAGAGAAAATTCGCTAAGGACTCAAAAGACAATCATAAGGCCTTCTTTAGCTATGTTAGAAACCTGGGAGGAAACTCCCAGATATGCTCAGAATTAGTTCAAAATGATGTAAAAATTACTGAACCTACAGACATTGCCAACATACTGGCTGACAGGTTCAGTGCAAACTTCTCCCCCCTTCCCCCCCAAAAGGTGAGATATCTATACCAGAGGATTGTAACCCCCCAAACATCTCAAACGCTCAGGTGAGAACTGCTCTCCAAGGCAAAAAACACAGCATCCATGGGACCAGATGGTGTCCCCGGTTGTGTGCTCCACGAACTCAATGAGGAATTAAACCCACAGTTAGGGCAGCTGTTTAATCTTAGCCTCACCTCAGGATATGTGCCTAAGGAGTGGCGTACGGCAACTGTGGTCCCACTTCACAAAGGCGGTGCCTCCACCGACCCTGGAAATTACCGTCCCATCAGCTTGACAAGCCTGATCTGCAAAGCTATGGAGAGGATCATAATGGAACTCATAAATAAAGACATAGGGGACTTGCAGATTTTGGATCCGACCCAGTTTGGCTTTGTCAAAGGCAGATCATGCCTTTTAAACTTGGTTGACTTTTTCGAAACAGTCACCAAGGCCATTTATGAGGGAAAGGCAGTCCACACAGCCTACCTCGACCTGGCAAAGGCTTTCAACACAATACCCCACTCAGGTATCATTGAAAAACTCATCAGCTTAAATGTAAACCCATACGTCACAAGATGGGTTGCAAACTGGCTAAGTGACAGAACCCACAGGGTCAGAGTTGCTGGCGCCATGTCAGACTCAAAGCCTGTCACAAGTGGTGTCCCACAGGGCTCAGTCCTGGGCCCACTCCTGTTCGGCATCTACTTTTCAGAAGTACAAGCAAACACAGGAGGATTATGGCTGACAAAATTTGCAGATGACTGCAAACTGGGCGCCATAGTTGAGAACACATCTGACACAGATATCCTTCAGAAGGGTCTTATAGAAATGGATAACTGGTGCCAGAGCCATGGCCTAAAGTTAAACACCAAAAAATGCATAGTCATACCCTTTGGGAAAAACAAGGTTACCCCTAGCTACCATATAGGCAGCAACCCACTGAGCTCAGAAGAGGTTATCAGGGATCTGGGGACCCAGGTTGACAGTAACCTTTCGTTTGACACTCACGTTGCCAAAGTAGTTAGGAAGACCTTCTACATTGCCCACCTGATCATGAAGGGATTCACATCTAGATCAAGGGAAGTCATCATCCCCCTGTACTCATCACTCATCAGACCAATGATTGAGTACAATGCCCCATTCGGAATGTATCTGACACGACACCTGCAGCAACTGGAAAGGCCCCAAAAACTCCTCACCAAAAGGATAAAGGGTCTCAAAAATATGTCCTATGCTGCCCAACTGAAGGAACTCCAGCTCTATTCAGTCGCTTACCATCTGCTCAGAGGTGACCTGTGCCTGACATACAAGGCAATGTCCAACCCAGAATTGATGAACATGCTTCACCTCAAAAAATCTAGATCCCTCAGAACTACAAGGGCGGGAGACTTAAACCTTGACACGGTTATTAATAGGACGTGCTGGAGGGACTGATTTATCACCCAGAGACTCCCTATGCAGTGGAACAAAATCCCGGTACATGTGAGGCAGAGCACCTCGCTGGCTTTGTTCAAGAGAAATCTTGACCAATGGATGGGAGATCGCAGATATACCCCAGGGATTATCTCAGTGTCACTGCTTGACAGAGGCCCAGCAAAATAATGGGCATAGTATGGGGTGGCGAAAGCCACAAAACTCTGGGCTAGGCTTATAAATGCCCTTGGGCAGATAGCCTAGTATGAACCTATGAACCTATGAACCTATAAATACCTTGTTTGTCTGAAGCGCTATTCCTGAACTATTTAGTAACTGTTCCTGACCTATCTAGTAACTGGGCATGTGAAATGCTGTTCCACAATGCATCTATGTTAACAACACCCAAGAAATGTACAGAAATACAATATTTATGCATACTTGCATATTTCATTACTGAGCAAGTTTAATATCTGCGGATTGATAGTAGGCAGACAGCATTTATCTATGAGAATTTTTTCTGCTTTATGTAAGCTTTCATTTGATACACTGAAATACCAAATACTCTTTGTCTGGTTCAAGTTATTGACAGAAATATTACTATGACGCATATAATTTAACATATAAATAAATCACATTTTCTTGCTTATTGACCATTGTATTTGGATCAGGAGACATTATTTTTTAACTTTTTGTATTACATTTTAACAAAATAAAACAAAATATATGCAAAATATAACAGATAACAGAACTTAACAATCAAAACTATATACAAAGTTCATAACAAATGTTATACTTTACAAAACCATCAGATCAGCAGACATTATTGACCTATGTGCTGTGCTACCCTGAAAAATGCTGTTCCACCATCATGTTAAATGAACAATGTCTGATATAGATGGATAAGGAATTATGACATTTTGTTAGTGTCATTATTCTGAACCACAAATCATTGAACTAACAGGTCAAAGAGTCAACAAAAACACAAAATACATCATTTATTTGAAAGTACCAATTCCCCTTGCACTCCCACACCCTCCACAAACTCCGAGATTTATTTATTTATGCTTTATTGATCAGGTTAGTCCATCTAGGCTAGTATCTAGGGGAGGCCAGAGGTGGTATTTATACTATTAGGGGAAATTTGGTCAAGGCATTGAGGAACTTCCCCTACTCTTGGTAGTAAGGGGAAGCATTTGTGTGTGACACAATGGAATTCCTGTTCCAGGCATGGAAGTGGCTTGGAGAAACAGGGAGACATTATGGCTGATTCAGCTTGTGCTGAAACTAAAATGAAAATTGCTGAAAATGTAGTCAAAATGGTAGAATCACTACCAGAAGTTTTTTTTTCTGATGATGTGTGTGCAGAAAAAAACTGTGACATTGGAGAAAAAGGAGATTGTGAAGGAAAAGGAAATTGTAGATGAAACAGAGATGGATTCAGAGGAAAACTTTCAAAGGAGATTGTTTGAAGGAGAGACAGTTACCTCTAAAAAATGTATAATTACAACCCTCCAATCAGGGGGGAAATTGCTGGATGATTATTTGGAAGAAATGATAAACCAAATGGGAGCAGCAATTTCATGGAGTGACATCATGGAAAAAATAGAAGATGAAAAAGGAGAAGTATAGACTGTGGCAGGAAAAGTTCCAGAAAAAAAACTATGTACAAACTGTTGGAGAAGGAACAAAGAAGAAAAAAGAAATAAAAAAAGCAAAAAAGTATACAGTACAGGTGAGTAGCAAAAAAGAAGAAAATATGGATCTGTCATAGTACCTCTGAGTGTCAAAGAAAACAGGTAAGATAATTTATTTTAATTAATTAATAAATACACTTTTTGTGACTAGATATTATATAAACAAAAAATATTGTTTAGAAGGAAAGAAAGAAGAGGTAGCACCATAAAATAATAAAAGAAGGAAAAATAATGAGAATTAAAAAATAAGGAACGTAAGCAAATAAGACACCATGAATTAATATACTAAATAATTAAAGAATATTTATTGGAATTATTTGTTAAAAGAAAAGAAAACATGGAACACACTTATAAAGGTGAAAAATTAAATAACGAGGATAATGAGTATTTAGAACAAAAATAATGAAATTCTAAAAGATATTAACATAAATTCTGCAACAGGACTGGATAGAATTGAATATGGTATGTATAAAGAAATGAAGCAGTGGCAAAAAATAAGTTTTATAGAAGTTATGAATGAATGCTTAGAAAATGGAATTAAAGAGAAAGAGATAAGTACAGGAGTTATAAAATTTATATTTAAAAAAAGGAAACAAAGACGAGATAAAAAATGGAGACCTATCTATAACATTGAATAATAAAAATTATACAATTATTATGAGAATAATAAATAGGTTACACAAATGGATAGAATATATGACTAAAATGTATTCAGAAGAAAAGGAAAAGGAAGTCAAGAGTTATTATGGATAATTAGAGAGATAATTGATGATATCATAAATAAAAATGTAGAAATGAAGGTTATGATAGGAGCTATAAGTAAAACCTATGATAACATTCAGTATAAATAATTACAGGGAATTTTGCAGGCATATAATGTAAGCAAAAAAATTACAAGTAAAAAAAATCTGTTTGTGAAAGGAACCATGTGAAACTAAATGTAAATGGTTGGATTGGGGGAAGAAATAAAAATAGAATATGGAATACAGCAGGGCTGCCCAGCTAGTTGTACAATGTTCTCATTAGTTATGAATGTAATAGTGAAGGAAATGAATAAAATGTCAGGTGGTGGTGGATATAAAATAAAGGAAGTACAGTTGCCAATAATGTATAATTATGAATATGATATTCTACGAATTGTTAAAAATGAAGTATGGATGGACGAAGTAAATAAAGTATAAATTAAAAAAACTTGAGTTTAAGTATAAATAAAGAGAAAAGTAAATGATTTGGTTTTTAAGGTATGATAGGAGGTATTGAGTTCAATGAAAAATATATAGATATATTTGGAATAATATTGAAAGGAATGAATATAGACAACAATGGGATAACATACTCAAAGAAGTAAAGGATATGACTGTTTTTTGGAAATCATATAGATTTTCATATAGAAAAAAGCACACTTGTTGAACACCATGGTAATAGGAAAATTGCTTATGTTTCTAACATCTATAGGATTCCTTTTAAGTATGAAAGGGAACTAATGATTATTAAATTAATTTTGTTTTATATGGTGCTCTAGACTGAATCCAGTCAAGAGAGGCATTCTATATATGAAAGAAGAGCAAGGAGGTTTGGGTTTAGTAAACCCAATAGTGCATGCAACATCTTTAATTTTATATAAGGTATTAAAAGGAATTATGAAGGTAAATAAAAACTTGATAGAAATGATACTATATTATGAATACAAAGAACTGAGGGAAGGAATGGAAGTTAAAAAAAAGAGGTAAGGGCATTGTGAATGAAGAAATGAAAGAGTACCCAAAACAAAATTGTGTTATGGAAAATAAAAAAGAATATATGTAGGAATAATAGAAAGGAATGGTACTTAAATATTATAAAAACATTTTACTGCATTTATCCATGGAAAGATTTAGAAATAGTAGAAATAGATAAGACAAAAGCAATAATGATGAGATAGAATAACTATAAAAATATTAAAAAATGTAATGATTTTTATGGAGATTGTCTGTTAGAAAATTGCTGTTTAAGGCAAACATGTCATACAAGAAAAAGCATGATAAAATATGTAATAAATGTGGAAAGTGTGAGACTACTGAGGATGTGTTTTTGAAATGTAAAAGAGTTAACTGATGGAAAGAAATATGTAAACATAATAGGGTGAAAAGTCTGTTAACATTTGAACAAATAAAATATGGACATAATAGAATGTGGGTATTATGGTGCATGAAAACAGGAAGAAGTGAAGAAAATGGACTGAGTAATATTTTATATTTCATGGACTATATGGAATGAGAGACTAAATGAAATTAAATACAGTGGAAAATAGACTTTGACAAAGATGCTGGAGAAAATAATGTTTTTGTTGTGGATAAAAAAGAGGGGACGGAATGCTTAAATTTAAGTTTATAATGTATGGAGATTTGTAAATAGATGTAACTATGTAAATATATAAATAATATTTAATGTATATATCAGTAAAAAAAACTAGTCTTTTCAATAGGTGCCATGAGATCTTCTACATCCACCTGAGCTACCACCAACTCCAACATATGGAGCCTTGGTTGAACGTCTCATCTGAAGGATGACACACTCATGGATCCAGCAGCCCCTTATGCTGCACTGCAGTGTCAGCAATTGATCTGTCCAGTGTGGAAATAGAACTGACAGCCTTCTGCACCAAAAGTGAGTGTTCTACCTGTTGTGCTAATAACACTGATGAAAGCATCATACTACAGTAGAGAAAAGGCAAATTTCCAAAACCCCACTGAACCATGATGTCTTTGAAAGTGCTGGTACAGATGATTTTCAATCAGCTGCACCAGCATTTTCACCACTCTGTGTAATAACACACTGATCACAACATCAGTAACTCTTGCATAAATATGAAATGTATACATACCGCGGTGGTGTAGCGGTAGCATTGTTGCCTCACAGCAAGAGGTTCTCCCATTCGATTCTCGGCTTGGGCTGGGAGTGCCTTCTGTGTGGAGTCTGCATGTCCTCCCCGCGGTCGAGTGGGCATTTGAAAGACATGCGTTGAATGGGCATGCCTTCGTTGAAGGTTGGGCGTCAGGCTGGCAACTCGACACCATAAAAACCAACTGCCAATCATTAGCGGACCAGAGTTCTGCTGTGTGACCCCTAACCGGGAACAGCCGAAAGACAAACAACATACATACCTGCGTATTCTATTCCAAATGAGTATGGAAGTAGTAGTTGGACAGTAGCCACTTTAACTAGGTATTAAAACACAAGCTAAAGTGTTTAGATTGCTTCACACAAACACACCATGACAACATTTGAAAAAAAATCCTACTTACTTCACAGAAATGCAGAGTATTCCTACAATGCCAATATAGTCAGTTATTTCATACGTAAGGGTCACCCCCATACCCAGCTGTTATAGAAGTGCAGTCACTGACATCCACCTGCAGCTTCTCTTTGTACCCAGGAGCCGTAGACACATGGTTGATTTAAGTACACCACAGACATCTGGTTATGGCAAAAAAAGAAAAAAGAAAAACTTCACATATACTCATGATAGCCACATTAAAGTTTTCTTGTATTATTTACACAAATGCACAGCAGCCCTGCAAAGTCAGGATGACTGCTTAAGTTGAAGAAACAGCAAAAGGGTCAATTAAGCTTCCACCCCTAAACAGCAATCATTTTTTTTCTTTTATGTATATGAATAGAGCACTAATCACACAGTGATCATCTGAAGGTTCAAACTGGGCCACATGCAACAGTGTAACAATTTCACAATTCCACAGAATCAGTACAATGAATACTGAAGTGAGATATCACACAGCTGTTAACAATGATAACAAAACAAAATACATACAGGTGGTGATGGTATAGTCACTTTAACTATGTACATTTCAAATGTATGATTGTGTTAAAATGTGTAATGACCACAGTGTCTTCCCCTGCAGTATCCTGAGGTTTCGTCCACAGGTGGTCCCCAAGCCAATATCTAAAACATACAGCCACTTGGTTAGATGAGAACATAAATGTTCTCTCATCCTTGTGCAACCACCCCTGATACCCAGAAATTGTAGCTGTTTTTACTGTGTACATCGCAAATATCTAACTGTGGTAAAAATAAACAAATAAATCATACAAAGTATTTAAAGTATGCTTCACACAAACCCACTTTTCTAGCTAGTTTCACAAAAGACACCATAGCCACATTAGTCTTCCAGCTTTTTTCAAACAAATACGCAATAGCCCTGTAAATCCATACAAGCAAATGACAATACAGTCAGTTACTTTAGTCCATATGCAGCCCCCCATACCCATCATTTACAGGCATGTACTGCCATTCACATGAAGCAGCACCCCCCCCCCCCACCCAGCAACTGCAGCTGCATTGCTGACTGTTTACTTTACACGTTAGATTGTGTTTGAGAAAAAAAGTTTGTTCATACAAATACAAACTTTCTAAAGACCATCAAAAATCTGAGTCAAACTCATAAATATTCTGAGGAACCAGGGATAGTGGAGAACTATGCAAAAATATAAACTATCTAAGTATGGAACTGAATCTTAAATTTCATGAATTAGGGACAAATCCCAAAAACATGGTGGACAAAGGTCCAATATTAGTGACATATATGGTGCTATATGAAAAAAGTTGCTAGCTTTATAGGTATTGAATTAGCATGCATTTTATGAGTGACGTAAAGCAGAAAACTCCAGTGTCTCTCAATATTCAGTGATGGCACTACTCAATAATTTGCCAGAACAAAAAAAAAAAATTTTTATGAGGAACACAGCAAATATATGGACCAAAATCAGTGATGTTCTGAGGAGTCAGTGTCCGTGGAGAACTGTAGACTATAAATATTTCAGTAAAGCTTAAACATCAAGAATCAGGGTCAAAGCTAAAAAAAGTAATGGTGGATGAAGTCCAAAATCAGGAACAGCTGCAGTTCTTACATACATAGAAAGTCCCTACAGTAGGTTCCATATTGGTGATCTGAAGTGCTACATCTGTTCAGTTAAATCAATGACAGCTGAGAGGGGTCTATATTAGAACACCGAACATTTAAAATGTCGAGTGTTCTAATATCGACCCATTTTCAGCGAATGCTGAAAATATCGAGAAACAGAAAAGCAAATTTTTTCCTAGGGAAATAATTTGGTTGTCCATTTCTGTTGCTTCTGTATTTTCAGAACTCTGGTGGAAAGTTACGGGTTGGGTTCAGGTAAGTGTGTGACTGAGTGCGGGTTAGGGTAGTTAAGGTTAGAGTTAGGGTGCGGGTTAGGTATGTGTGCAATTGTGTGGACATGAGGGTTAGGGCGGGTTAGGTGAGTTAGGGTTAAGGCGTGGGTTAGGTATGTGTGCGATTGTGTGGACGTGAGGGTTAGGGTTTGGGTTAAGGTAAGTGGATAGTTAGTGCTGTGTGTATAGTTTAGTGTAGGGTTAGGTGTAAGAGTTTAGGTGTATGTGTGTGGATTGCAGTTTGTTTGGTGTACTTGTGTTATGTGTATGTGTTTTGGAACAGCAAATTTTTTTCCCTAGGAAAAAATTCACTGTTCTGAATGTTCGATGTTTAGTATTTTTGATTGGTAGGGTTCAATATTAGAACACTCGACATTTTGAATGTTTGGTGTTCTAATATAAACCATAAACCCCCTGAGACCACTCCCCTGCTGCTGATAATGAATGAGGGCTATAAAACAAATGATAGAGTTGTTATGGTTCTGTTGGCTCTTCCTATTCCTGTTGAGTAACACAAGAATGAAAAAGATAGTGTAGAAGATAGCTTGATTGTATTCTTGCAAGTATGGGCACCAAGGCATGGGGGGGGGTTCTTTTCTAAAGATAGACAAGTGTCAGAGAACCCGACTTATCCTTCTTCGTGACATTGAACTTCATCCTTTATTAAGCATAATAATCGCTATGATGTCCTTCTATATCACTGTTGCAGTATTCCTTAAAGAAGAGATGTTCTGCTCCTGGCAGCCCATCGTTCTCGCAATATGGATAAGCTTGAAAAAGATCTTGTTTACACTATGCATCATATTTATGCTCCTTGTATGGAATGTAGGACATAAAAGGGACATACAGATGCAACTACCTAGAACTTCTTTTGCTGCCGGTTTTGAATGCCGTTGTTGCCCATTGGTTCAAAGATTTTGTTGCTGTTCTGCATATATGGCCAGAGGCAATCACCACAAGTTACCTCACAGGTTGAATCTCCTTACACAGGACAAGGGGTCCCTCATCCATCCTGACTTCTTCACTCTGCAGCTGACATTGTGGGTGATATGGTTTTGATTCCTTTCAGGCACCTCTTTTTTGAGGACATGCTCAGGGTTTTACAGGCGACAAGGAAACCCTCAACCAGAAAATCTTATATGTCCAAATGGAAAAGATTTTCGGTCTGGTGCCATGCTCATAACCAGGACCCTTTTTCAGTGGCGCTATTTCTCTCTCTGGTCCTCTCTTATTTGTGTGAGTTGCTCCAGTCTGGCTTGGCTTATTCTTTTTTGAAGCCCCATTTGTCAGCCATTTCTGCTTGTCTGCCCTTGAATCCTCCTTTGTCGTCTAGTTTTGAGATCAAACAATTTCTTAAAGGTGTCCTGCATATCTGGCTTCCAAAGAAACCTATTCCTTCTCCTTGGGACCTTAATTTTGTTTTGGAGAAATTGACTCAGGCTCCTTTTGAGCCTGCTACTTCTGCTTCTTTGCAACACTGTACTTGGAAGACTGTTTTGTTGCTGGCTGTTACTTCTTCTCAGAGGGTTTCTGAGCTCCAGACCCTTATGGCCATTCCTCCTTTTTGGTATTTACAAGGACAGGGTGTCTCTTCATACTAATCTTTCTTTTATGCCCAAGGTGGTAAATGAGTTGTTCTTAAATCAGTTGGTACAACTCTGTTCATTTTTCCCTTCTCAGTGTGCTAGTCAGAGGGTCCAGCATACATTGGACCTTGTTTCCCTTCATCCCAGGTCTTCGGGTTTGGCTGTTTCTAAGCCAACCATCTCCTCCTGGATATCTAAGGCCATTTCATTTTGTTATTCTGTTCATGAAAAGTCTCTATCTGCTTCTGTTAAAGCTCATTCTACTAGGGCTGTTGTCTTTTCTGGTACCTTCTTCAAGGGTTGGACACCAATTTCATCCTTAACACTGTTACTTGGTCTTCAGTGCATACCTTTACTAAGCATTATACGATGGATATGGTTTCTAGGGACAGACAGGTTTTACTTAAACCATTTTATGTGGGTTTGTTGAGGGCTCTTCTCAGCCTTCCACCTCCCATTCCATTTCTTGAACTTTTTTATTCCCCCTTCTTTAAGGAATACTGCAACAGTGATTTAGAAGGACATAGTACAGCTGTGTAAAATCTTAACATAACAGTAGATGTCTTCTTCACTGTTGCAGTATTCACTCCCTTTCTCCAACCCCTGTTGACTATTCTGCATTCTTTCCTTATGGTTGTGTATGGACTTCTTTGTCCTGTGATGATTGTTCTCTTATGGAGTAATCAAGTTCTGTACAAGAAGAATAAATATGATGTATGGTACAAACAAGATCTTTTTCAAGCTTTCCCATACTGGCTGAGTGATGGACTGCCCGGGTTGGGACATCTCTTCTTTAAGGAATACTGCAACAGAGAAGGGAAGGACATCTACTGTTATGGTAAGATTTTACACAACTGGACTTTTTGCCTAGGAGAAAAATGGCAACCATGGGATTGTGCAAGAAGGAAGCAAGTATGCTTTTTTTTTTCATTTTACTATAGCAGAAGTGCACTCAGCACAGCATTATTGTGTACACATGGTGCCATAATTTGTAACAAATTAAAACGAATGAGCACAGTCCTTCTGCTCACCATTACTATGGGTGCTTCTCGCTGCAGAGTAAGCAGCTGTGAAAAAAATATTTTTTCTTTGCAAATGTAAGCAGATGAACAATCACAGAATCCTGGAACTGTGCTTGTGCCTCTTCATTTTCAGAAAAATCTTAATAGGTGCTTAAACTTCAGAGCACACACTAGGGCTGTATATGTGGTGGGAATACATTAGATTTAATTTGGTGACACTGTATGTGTTGAGTGAGGAGTAATGGAACTTCCGTTATAAATACAAGTGCATTAAAAATGTTCATAAACACATTTCTTTGCCAGTAGTGTCAAGTATTGATAGGGAAATATCATAGTTGAGCAGGCACTGGGTGGCAGTGAAGAGTTACCGAATAGCTGGGTAACTACAGCAGAGCTAGTAAGAGAGATGGCTAGAAAGGTGCTTGGTGTGACATCTGGAAAGGGGAAATAGGACAAGGAGACCTGCTGGTGGAATGAAGAAGTACAGGAGAGTATACAGAGAAAGAGGTTGGTGAAGAAGAAGTGGGATTGTCAAAGAGATGAAGAAAGTAGACAAGAGTATAAGGAGATGAGGTGCATGGCAAAGAGAGAGGTGGCAAAGGCTAAGGATAAGGTGTATGAAGAGTTGTATAAAAGGATGGACAGTAAGGAGGGAGAAAAGGACCTGTACTGATTGGCTAGACAGAGGGACCAAGCTAGTAAAGATGTGCAGCAGGTAAGGGTGATAAAGGATAATGAGGGAAACATACTCACAAGCGAGGAGAGTGTGTTGAGCAGATGGAAAGAGTACTTTGAGGGGCTGATGAATGAAGAGAATGAGAGGGAGAGAAGGTTGGATGATGTAGGGATAATGAATCAGGAAGTGAAGCAGATTAGCAAGGAGGAAGTAAGGATAGCTATGAAGAGGATGAAGAACGGAAAGGCTGTTGGTCCAGATGACATACCTGTGGAAGCATGGAGGTGTTTAGGTAAAATATCTGTGGAGTTTTTAACTAGATTGTTTAATGAAATCTTGGAAAGTGAGAGGATGCCTGAGGAATGGAGAAAAGTGTTTTGGTACCGATTTTTAAGAATAAGGGTGATGTGCAGAGCTGTAGTAACTACAGAGGGATTAAATTGATCAGTCATAGCATGAAGTTATGGGAAAGAGTAGTGGAAGCTAGGTTAAGAAGGGACGTGATGATTAGTGATCAGCAGTATGGTTTCATGCCAGGAAAGAGCACTACAGATGCGATGTTTGCTCTGAGAGTGTTGTTGGAGAAGTACAGAGAAGGTCAGAAGGAGTTGCATTGTGTCTTTGTGGATTTAGAGAAAGCATATGACAGGGTGCCTAGAGAGGAGTTGTGGTATTGTATGAGGAAGTTGGGAGTGTCAGAGAAGTATGTAAGAGTGGTACAGGATATGTATGAGGATACTGTGACAGTGGTGAGGTCTGCGGTGGGAGTGACGGATGCGTTTAAGGTGGAGGTGGGATTACATCAAGGATGAGCTCTGAGCCCTTTCTTATTTGCAATGGTGATGGACAGGTTGACAGACGAGATCAGACAGGAGTCCCCATGGACTATGCTGTTTGCAGATGACATTGTGATCTGTAGTGAAAGTAGGGAACAGGTGGAGGAGATCCTGGAGAGGTGGAGATATGCACTAGAGAGAAGAGGAATGAAGGTCAGCAGGGCTAAGACAGAATATATGTGTGTGACTGAGAGGGAGGACAGAGGAATGATGAGGATGCAGGGAGTAGAGGTGGGGAAGGTGGATGAGTTTAAGTACTTGGGATCAACAGTTTAGAGTAATGGTGAGTATGGAAGAGAGGTGAAGAAGAGAGTACAGGCAGGATGGAATGGGTGAAGAAGAGTCTCAGGGGTGATTTGTGACAGACGAGTACCAGTAAAAGTGAAAGGGAGGGTCTACAAGAGGGTAGTGAGACCAGCTATGTTATATGGGTTGGAGACAGTGGCATTGATAGAAAGGCAGGAGTCAGAGCTTGATGTGGCAGAGATGAAGATGTTAGGATTTGCACTGGGTGTGATGAGGATGGACAGGATTAAGAATAAGCATATTAGAGGGTCAGCCCAGGTTGGAAGGTTTGGAGACAAAGCCAGAGAGGCAAGATTACGTTGGTTTGGACATGTGCTGAGAAGGGATACAGAGTATATTGGGAAAAAGATGCTAAGGATGAAGCTGCCAGGTAACAGGAAAAGAGAGAGGCCTAAGATGAGGTTTATGGATGTGGTGAGAGAGGACATGCAGGTGGTTGGTGTGACAGAATAAGATGCAGAGGACAGGAAGAAATGGAAACAGTTTATCTGCTGTGGTGACCCCTAACAGGAGCAGCCAAAAGAAAAAGAAGAAGAAGAAGATATGTTTGCAGTTTTTTTTAAATTGTTCTGAGACCTTCTCTTGATTGTCATTTGTAGTTGTGCAGAGATTGTACATTGCTGCATGATTTTGGCATTGTTTATATATTATACTGCACTTCTATTTCCATAAGTAGTACTGCAGTCAGACAGCCTTATAGCCTTTTTTCACACTTGAGGCAGGACTGTGATCTGCTGCCAGATGTAAGCCTCATTTAGTCATTTATTACAGAATTACTGGTAAATTTCTGCATGGTCTGGTGCCTTAGTCTATGGTAGGTTTTCAATAGTGGCAGTATTGTGAATTCTGCTCCAGGATTTGTGCTTTAGTACTTTTTATATCTCTATATCTCTATATACCTGCTTAAAGTTTAATTACAGTACTTTTCTGTTTACCTTGCTACTGTTTTTTCCCCTGTTCTTTGAGTCTGCCACCCCCACCCCACCCACTGAATCATTAAGCCAAATGTTTATGAAATTCTAACCACAGGATTTGAGTTCCAGTTTGAATTTTTTCCCCAGGCTTTCCACCCTTTTCTTGCTGTAGTTTTAAACTACTGTGTCTCTGGCTTCCACTCCTTATGGTAATCTGACTTTCAAAGTCCCCACCCCTTTCATCACTATTGTCTGTTGTGTAACCTATTATAGCAATAACCCACGCCTGGGTGTGGGTAATGCTAAATTTCCCCACGGTTGGCGTGGTTTGGTCCCGAGGGCGAAGCCCGAGGGACCAAACAAAGCCAACCGTGGGTAAATTTAGCATTACCCACACCCAGAAGTGGTTATTATTATACCATGACATTATTTAAGAAAAGAAACTATTACTTTTTTTAAATAATGGCATAGTATAATGCCTGTTTACTGCCCTTCCGCAGATGTCTGGCATCCGCGGCAGTTCTGATGTACTGCGCGCCTGCGCAGTACATCAGAGTTGAGCAAGCAACAGAGAAAGCAAGATCTCCGTTGCTTTTTTAGTGTCTCACTATGTTAAATGAGTTTAACATAGCGAGACAGTTTAAAATAAGCAACGGACATCTCCGCTGCTTATTTAACTGTCTCGCCATGTTAAACTCATTTAACATAGCGAGACACTAAAAGCAACTGGAGATCTTGCTTTCTCCGTTGTTTTAACACTGTCTCGCTATGTTAAATGGGTTTAACATGGAGACAGCTTTAAAATAAGCAACGGAGATCTTCGTTGCTTATTTTAAAGCTGTGTCGCTATGTTAAACCCATTTAACATAGCGAGACAGTGTTTTAAAAAACCGAGTTATACTAATGGAAAAAAGTCCGGGCGACCGGACCTTTTTCCATTAGTATAACTCGATTTACAACGGGCACGCTGGCCAATCAGCGTGCACGTTTTGGGGGGATCATGGTATAATACAAGTGTTTTCATATATCCATAATAGTAAGTGCCCACCCAACAAACCACTATTACACTTGAGTAAGCCCCCTTACTGCAAATTGTCTCCTGCTCATTTTTCAGAGCTCCCATTCACTTGGCATCCTAGCCACCCTCTGAGGGGGTCCTGCTCCATCCTTGGCAGTTAAGATATTTATTTTATTGTGTTGTACTTCAGTTAACTCTTTAGAGTGCTGTTGCTTTATTTTTGTTTTATTTGATGATTTTCGACTTTACCATTCTAAAGGTCCCTAATACTTGAAATTGCCTTGTCAATGTAGTTAGTTTTTTTGCATTACATTTGCAAGCAATCTTTCTTGAAATTGCCTTGTGAAGAAGCAAACCCTCAAAAAGCTAAATTTAATTTATTAAACTTCTTATAGCTAAAACCTTCACTAAAACAAAGCAACTGCACAGAGACAACCTTAGAGCAGCTAGTTTGCACATTTATTTATTTATTTTTGGCATTTGTTTAACAGGAAAGTCCATTACAAAAAAAATACATTAAACAGCACTACTACCAAATCTTAGCACAATGTAACCTAGTGCAATGCCAAACCCCCCCAGAGACCTCCCAAGGAGACCTCTGTAAAACCCAGTCCATGACCTACAGTAGCCCAACCAAATAAATGTATGGACAACATGGATATGCAAATTCCCAATTTCTATGTAGCCAGTTTAGTAGCTATGGGCATCCTGAGACAATGTAACAATTGTCTCATGGTCACAGAGGTCCATTTAATCCTTAAAAAAAACAAACACAGTATGGGATAGCTGCACATACACAGTTTCAATGAATGCAAAAAATATTGCATATAAAGAAGGTTGTCAAGAACACACACACACACACGAGCGCGTGCTCTTACACACACATGCACACGCGCACGCACACACACGCACACACACACGCACACACACACACGCACACACACGCACACACACGCACGCGCACACACACGCACTCACACACACGGACACACACATGCACACACACATGCACACACACACACACACACACACACACACACACATACACACACACGCATGCACACACACACACACGCACACAGACCAACTTGCACTGAGGCACTAAAAAGCAATCTTTCCAAACCCCATTGACTCTCCTAAACTTATAAATGGTAATGCCTATCCTCACAATCTCTAAAGCACTCACCAAAAGCAACTCCAAGCACCACACATATGCCTACATCCAGTGGAGCCCTAACAGCAAAGCCCATAAGGCAACCTAATACATTGCCCAGAGCTCTTGTCATAGAGGACTCCACTGTACGACACACATATTTCCTGCTCACCAGACAGAACAAGACAAAGATAATGGTTAGTTGCTTGTCTGGAGCCAGGATTTGCCAAGTTATGCACACTCTCAAGTTTCTACACCAAATGTACCAGTTTGAACTATGGAACTCACTCCCTCCACCTTCAAACTACTCCAAACCTCTCCAACTTCAAATCCCTCCTACACTAGTACTTGTCCTGTAAATGGTCTTGCCCCTGCTCTTTCCCTACTTGAACCCATTAGACTCTCCCTATTGACACCCTCTTTCTACTCCTGAAATCTGCTTATTATCACCATCCTACCTTTCTCCTAACTTACATACCACTACAATCACTGCTAAACTGCATTTTTACCCTCATGTTATTACCTGCTGGACTGCATTTCCACCCTCATCTTATTATCTGCTATTTTACATCTTTGTAAATACTCTTACTCTTATCTAGAAATGATTCACCTGTGGAACTCCCTCTGTCGTTGTAGTATTTCATTACAAAGTTATTTCCTTACCGTCTCTACTACCAACCTGTACCAGAAGCATTCTCTTCTTATGTAATAAACTTACCCTCAGCATGGACGACATCCTATGCCCAAAATACATCTCTAATATTTCATTCTGAACTCCCATCATTTCATTGATGCACAGATCCTGCGTCTGTAAATTCTTACCAAGTTTTACTCTGCTTACAGAATGTATATCTGTGTACTGAATATATATCTGCTATTGCTACAGATACTATATATATATATATATATATATATATATATATATATATATATATATATATATATATACACATATGCTTGTGTATCTCTTCATATTTTGTTAATTGTACTTTCATCATGTCTTACATGTTCTGCTTGATATGCATGTTTATTATTATTATTACTGTTAAATATTTGTTACTGTTATTGTTATTGGAGCTTTTCTCCCCGGGCATCCACTGAAAATGGGCTCTTCTTGGCCCAGTGGACTTCCCTGGTCATCAAACTGAAATAAAATAAATAAATAAATAAATAGTCCATGTGGGTGTTAACGATCTAACATGTATTTCCTTGGACTATAAAAAGAAAGACATTGTTTCTCTCTCTGAATATATGTCTCAGGCAGGTATGCCCCTTGTATTGAGGAGCATTCTACAGTCTCCAAGGATGATGCCACGGTATGGTGTAGTGGTAAATCACTGTGGCTATGGTGTACAGGGTCCTGGGTTTGAGACTTGCAAAATCTTGTTATTTGAACCTATGAACTAGGCATAAACCCCTATGTAATAAGATGGGTTGCCATCTGGCTCACTGATAGAACCCACACTGTGAAAGTAGTAGACTCCAAATCTGACTACCGACCAGTTACAAGTGGTGTCTCACAGGGGTCAGTCCTAGGTCCTCTCCTGTTTAGCATTTACTTCTCTGAGGGTCAAGACAACACAAAGGGACTGTGACTGACCAAGTTTGAGGATAATTGCAAACTGGAAGCCATTATTGATTCTCCAACTGATGTAGACATTTTACAAAAAAGCCTCACTGTCACCAATGACTGGTGCCAGAACCATGGCCTTAAGCTCAATGCCAAAAAGTGCATTGTCATTCCCTCTAGGAAAAATTTGGTGCCCATGAACTTCACATAGGCAGTAGTCCACTAAACACCAAAGGTGTGATAAGAGAACTTGGGGCACAGGTTGACAGCAACTTCTCCTTTGATAACCACATTGCCACTGTAGTCAGAAAGTCCTTCTATGTGGCACTTCTCATTACAGAAGGTTTCTCATACAGGAAGAAAGAGGTCATAATCCCTCTCTACTCATCCCTCATTAGGCCTATTATAGAATGCAACGCCCCATTTGGTATGTACCTCACTAGACACCTACAGCAACTGGAAAGGCCACAAAAATACCTCACTAAGAGGATCTTAGGCCTTAAACACATGCCCTATACAGACAGACTCAAAAACTCCAGCTATACTCTGTCTCTTATCGCCTACTTAGAGGTGATCTCTGCCTGACCTACAAAGTCATGTCTGACCCAGAGCTGCTAGATATGCTGCACCTAAAGAAATCCCAATCCTTCAGTGTCACACACTCCAGGGACCTTAACCTCATTACCACAATAAACAGAACATGCTGGAGGGACAGGTTCCTAACCCAGAGACTTCCCATACTCTGGAACACACTTCCCATTCACGTCAAGCAGAGCACTCCAATGGCCCTCTTTAAGAGAAATCTTGACAAGTGGGTGGGAAATAGGAAGTTTACCCCGGGGATCACTTCAGTAGCCTTGCTTGACAGGGGCACTTGGAACTAACTTTGGGTGGCAGAATGCCAGGAAATCTTCTTGGGCTAGTCTTATATAGGCTCCAGGGCCATTAACCTAGTACACACCTATGAACCTATGAACAAAAGACGAGTGATCTTTCAGGACTACTTGAGTCACTTTTCAACTATAACCTTTGTACCATGAGAGTGGAGGACTGCAATGGTTATTCCATTTAAAAGGGTGATGCATCAACTAACCCAGGAAATTACAGACCTATTAGTCTAATATGCAAAGTCACAGAATGAATTATCATGGAAATGACTGACAAAGACATAGGCAGCCTTCAGTCACTGGACCCAGCCAAGTTTGTCTTTGTCAAGGGGAGATCATGCATACTAAATCTGGTGGACTTCTTTGAGAAGGTTACCAAGGCAATGCATGAAGAGGAAATGGTGCATACCACCAACCTGGAACTGGCTAAGGTATCCGATACAATACCCCACTGAAGTATAGTTGACAAACAATGAACTGGGCATAAACTCCTACATAACTCATAGGATTTCCAGCTGGATTACATGACCTAGAAAGTCAGGACTGGTGATACAACCTCCGCCAAGAGACCAGTCACTAGTGCGGTACCTCAGGGCTCCATGCTGGGACCACTCCTATTGTCATCTACTTCTCAGAGGTAAAGGCTAATGTCAAGGGCATTTGGCTGATCAAGTTCACAGATAACAGCAAATTGGGAGCTATTATAGATTCCTCCCATGAACATACACACTTTAAAAGAGGGTCTAACACAGACAAATTCCTGGTACCAAGGCCACAGATTAAAGCGCCGTGTCATAAATGCATTATAGTACCTTTTGGGAAAACTGCTACAAGGAATAATTACTCCATTAATAAGACATCCCTAACGGCTGAACCAGTAGTCAGGGATCTGGAAACAGATGTAGACAGTACTCTGGCCTTTGACCAACATGCAGCAAAGGTAGTAATAAAATCATTCTATGTTGCCCAACTTATAAGTAAGGGCAAGGCATCCAGGTCCAAGGAAGTGATAGTACTAGTTTATTCGTCCCTTATCAGAACTATCGAGTATAATGTCCCCTTAGGCATTTACTTGACCATATATATATATGCAACAGTTGGAATGCCCACAGGGGTTCCTTACCAGGAGAATCTGGGGTGTAAACACATTGTCCTATACAAATCACCTTAAAGCCCTATCTCCATACAATTTCCCCTAAAGTTTGTGAGGCGATCTATGCCTTGCATAAAAGACATCCTTGGATGCAGCCCTTATGGACCTTTTGTACATCACAAAATTAACCTCATCAGAACTACTAGATCCATGGATTTAAATTTTGCTTATGACATAAATAAGACATTTTGGTAAGACAGAGATTTGTCACACAGGATACCCGTGCTCTGGAGCAAGCTCCCCATCCATATGAAGTAGAATCCATCCCCACCCTATTTAAGCATAACTTTGACCAATAGCTGGGAAGGGCTGATAGACAGAGGCAGACAGTAATGCCCATACTAGCATGCCCCCCCCCGCATAACCTCTAGAAACTTCCTAACTAGCATGCCCCCTCCTAATAAATGCCCATAATACACAGAGACACAACTGATTTGGATTGTACAGCTAGGCTTATAAAGGCCGACAGTAATGCCCATACTAGCATGCTCCCCCCCACATAACCTCTAGAAACTTCCTAACTAGCATGCCCCCTCCTAATAAATTCCCATAATATATAGGGACACAATTGAGTTGGATTGAACCGCTAGGCTTATAAAGGCCCTGGTGGTTGTTAGTTTCATAGTTATATATTAGGCTATGTGCTCCATACTGACCATGGTCTGTGGATGAAAAATGATTTGGATTCCAGCTCACTTACATGGTTAAAAAAACAGTTTCATTTTGTTTACTCTAATTAGACTTTTCCTGCTGAGCATGGTACCCTTATCTGTTGAATTCATACTTAATCAGAAAAAATATATATTTTTGACCACAAAAGTGAAATTTTGAGCTACTGTCATTAAAAGAAAGTGGAGTATGAGCACAGGCAAAATGGCTAAATGATTTCAAGATGTGGCTGTATGGATGCATTTTATACTATTTAAGTACATTACCAGGTACACTGTCTAAATATGCTTCAAAGCTATTTTAATTGTATGGATCTAAATTGTTAATGTGAGAGTGTGTTATATAAATAAGTAGCAAATACAAGTCTATACTGAGATAGGTCTGACAAGCTCATTATATTTTCTTGAGGGATGGAAATTAATTTCATGCCCAAGAAATGTCTGTACCAAGCTAGAATTGTATCATAAATAAAAATTATACATATCTATCTTTTATTTGCAACAGAACTTGCCAAGTATAAACATCCCAATTTTAGCAGTGAGGTGCATTGAGAATCTTAAGGATGGAATTGCAATTCTACTTGTATAGTGGACAATGCAGTGGTGATGTAGTATTTAGCATTGTTGCACCAGTCTGATGGGTCTCTAGTTTTGGTTCTGAGTTTGGGGTGCCTTCTTTATGGAGTCTGCACATCCTCCCTGTGTTTAATTTTTTTTTTATTTTATGGGTGCTCCAGTTCCATGCAAACCCCAGAGATGGAATGCAGGAGAATTGTTAATCCTCTCCATTCTATGTAGCTATATATGCTGTGTAAGAGTGAATATGTGTATAAAGTCATCCAACAATGGGTTAGGACCCCATATAGGATGGGTTTTGTGCCATGTATCCAGTGAGGGCCAGGACAGTCTTGGTCTTCCCTGCAGCCCTGTACTGGATAAGGGAAGAAATGGAAAATCAATGAATTACCTGAATGTTTTACTAACAACTGTCATGTAACAATACTAGATATTGCTACTACACTGGTTTATGTTCTTGGTTTTCTGCATCTCAGTCACTCACACATTATTACTATTGTAAGCTTTTCTGTTATATGTCCTACCCTTCCACTCTCTTATTGGCTTTTTAATACAACTTTACTTCTTTAGACATACATTTTACCTGCTGTCATTTACTTCTGGTTTTCCTACATTTCCTTCTTCTCCTACCCACACCTGTTTAGCACCTGCCCCCTTCTGTCTCCCTACTTATCTATAGCATACCCCCACTGGCGTTTACCTATGAATCCTCTAATGTAACTCTTAAACTGCCCTCCTGTTCTCCTGTGACATAAATGTACTACTACTGCAATTCAGCATAATTAGACCTGTGTCATAAAGCAGATACCTTCTACTGGGATTACTATTCCTCTCTTAGATTTGCTACAATAACTACATACCTTATGGAACTTGTATGTTTCTTGATGATTTTTTTATTCTGCTTCATGCCAGTTTCAACATTTTGCATATTTAAACTTGCTGTTAACCTTGCTTTATATTATTCTGTGTTTTTATGTATGCTTTTCTTAGGTCCCCAACGAAAATGTGCCCTGCCCAGAAGGATTAACCTGATTAAACAAATGAAAAAAAAAGAATGAAATATAGCTCATACATATGAGCTGAATGCAAGTTTGTCATGGAGAGAAAATGCCATTTATTTTATTTATTTTAATTATGAGTAGCTTATCCATCTAGGTTGTACCCCATTATTAGTAGAAGCATGGTGAGAAAACGTATATATGCTGTAGATAAAATGTTTTACTAGGGATTCTGAAGACAAGATATAAACAGAATAATATTTGAACTGCATAACAATGGGAAGCTGTACACAGAAATTAAAAAGTGTATTCAAAGTAAAGATTACTAAATTAAGACATAAAATATACATTATCAACAATACATGCACTAGCTGAAAATATTAGAAAAACATAGGGCAGGATTCACGATGGCTTGCACGGAGTCTAAGAGTCGTGTAAGACTCCATGCAGCCATCCTGATCCAGAAACAGCCTGAAATCCCGTGTAAGAGACAGCTAAAATGACACTTACACGGGCAGGGCGTGGATATGCTAATCACCTCACTTGCAGCCGAAAGGCATGCAAATGAGGTAGATTAGCGATCCACGAAGCTGAAACCAGCCCGTGTAAGAGTCGTGTTAGGTGCAGAAATGTACTCAGTTGACAACTGAGTACATTACTGCAAATAACACAACGGAGCCATGACAGCTCCAAATAAAGGGTGCAAATGTTGCAGTCAGCATGCCAATGGCCAAAATATGTGGCCATTGGCATGGTAATCCGATGCAAACATGAAATATTTTTTTTTTTTTCGGAGATCGGCGAGGTTTAAATGCAGCGCAGCCCCGCGCAAATGGGCTGCGCTATATAAAACAGAAAAATAAAGGTTTAAAACCCACAAATGTGGGTTTTATGTAATGCATGGATTTGCAATGCAGGGACTAGCAGACCAAAAACAACATGGCCACCGTCTAGTGGTTGCTAAGGGGGGAAGCTGAGTGTAAGACATGTAACTAAGCATTAGTAGGTAATCCTATGTAAATGAGTGGTAGGATAGTGAATCACACTGTCACATAGCAAATGAGCACATTCCGTGTAGTGTAAGAGTTAGATAAGGGGGAGTATCAAAGTAGGAGATAGGTGACATCACAGGGGGGAATGTCAGGAAGAAATCAAGCTCATTGGAGCAAAGTAGTATGTGAAAGATGTCAATCACACAGCATAAAAAGAGGAGTGTCAACAGATAAGCATAGGAAAGTCAAGAAATGGAAGTTGTACACTGTGGCCAACACCAAAGTTTCTTGCTGTACGTGCATGCACGCGTGTGCACGCTGGGAGGTGCAAGAAAGACAGAGTGCACGCGTGTAAGGCAGAGTAAGCATGTAGGAGCTTGTTTAAAGATTTATAAACCTGTTTGCGCTGGTGCGCGTTTTAATCCAAATAAGCAGATTCTAGTCCGTGTAAGCATGTGTGCGCGCGTGGTAGCCACTGTGAGCGTGTTTTCGCTGGTATGCACGCTGCTCCCCCCCTGAGGAAACAGAGAGGAAAAGGAAGCAGAAGAAATAGTAGGAAACTAGCAGGGAATACTTATAGAGGTAGCAGGTGAAAACAATTAGAAGCAGACAATTACACAGGCAGAATACAAGCCCAGCCCAGCACTTAAAACACTGAAAACAGCATTGCAGTATGTTTCTCTCAAGAGACACTGCAAGACAGGAGTAAGCTAGTAGAAGTCAAAACTGAAAAAGCTGCACTCAGACCAAACATGCTAGGGGCTGCCATAGCTGTCATAAGGAGACATAGGAGACTTGCTGAGGGTGGTGACAATGGAAATGCTGCAAGACAACCCACAGTGAGGAGACGGAAAAGAGTGTACAGGCCCAGGGTCATCTACCAGGGGTTACATGAGCTGGAGATAGTGGAGCGCTATAGAGTGGACAGAGACCTCCTGCAGCAAATTGTTGAGCTGTGCAGGCCACACCTCACACACAGAACCAACAGAGGGGAACCCATCCCAGTGGAAACCAAGGTATGCGTTGGCCTAAGAATACTAGCAACAGGTACCTTCCAGAGACCAACTGGTGATATGATGGGGATATCACAAGCATCAGCCTCCAGGGTACTGCACCAGTTCCTGGATGCCATGTCAGCACATGTCGGTGAGCATGTATATTTCCCCAGTGCTCATGAGGTATTGGCCAGCAATATGCGTCTCTTCCAGCAAATAGCAGAATACCCTGAGGTAGTGGGTGCAATAGACTGCATGCACATACGCATTAAAGCACCAGCCGGTGAGTGGGGTAGGGCCTACATTAACCACAGGGGCTTCCCCTCCATCAACTTCCAGGTCGTGTGTGATGCCCAGGGCATAATAATGAATGTGTGTGCTGGCTGCCCTGGGAGCTACCATGATTCCCATATCTGGCATTTGACGCAGCTGTACCAGACATTTGCCAATGGGGACATCCCACATGGTCACCTAGTGGGGGATGCAGGTTATGCACTGGAGCCGTGGCTGATGAAACCCATCAGAAACGCACACACACCTGAACAGGAATGCCATAAAGAGGCACACGCACAAACACGTAATGTAGTAGAGTGTGTGTTTAGGCTGCTCAACTCATGGTTCCGGTGCCTGGACACATCTGGTGGAGCCTTGCAGTACTCACCAACTACATGTACCCAAATTGTCATGGTATGTGCTATGCTACATAATATAATTCTGTGAAAACAGCTGCAGCAGGATCAGCATAGGGCCGGGACAAACAGCCCCCCACCATTTCCAAGGCCATCACAGGCAGAGCGTGACTTGGAGGAGGAACAACCTGAGCCTGCCCCAGTAGGCAGAAGGAGGCATGCCCAGTATGCCCTCACCTTGGCAAAGAGGACACGCATAGCACATACACTGGCTCAGTAGGAACCCTGGGAATGATACCCCTCTCTGACTCACTCATGTAGTAACAGGGACGCCTAACATGGCACAACCTGCTCTCAAACATGTACAGGGAGTGTAGTGTGTGCATCCAACAGAGGCAGCCCTGCAGCACCACCTGAGGCATGATTGCCATGTGTTAAGCAATGTAATACCATCTAGTATATGCAAACATGAAGACCCAACCTAACATCTCACCCTCACCAAGCATGATGCCACACCATGAAGACAACAAGATCAAGTACAATTATTGGCTGAGGTATTGCTGTTAGCAAGGGGTAACACATGGCTGACAGCCTGGTCTGACATGCCAAGCAAGACATGATGCCTCACCTGCTAGGGATGGCACGCACCCAGCACACCTGGCTGTGGGGATACTGGCAAAGGCTGTTGTCACCCCCACTGTGCCTGGAATAGGTAAGTCTGGAAACACAAACCCACCACCATAGGTAGCACAAGGGATAATAACCTGGACGTAATGCTACCCAACGCCAGAAGTCTAACCTGCAAGGTGCATGCAGACCAAACCCACCACAGCATGGAGAATGGTAATATGTGTTCTGTAACAGAAACCTGGGCAAGGCCCAGAAGAGCACCCTAATACTACCAGGTTATGCCTCATACCATGCTCTACAGCTCCAAAACATGGAACACATGACAATAGGAGTGTGGCTACCAGTAATTATCAAGGATAACCACACCCCCAGGTTGGTACCACAGCAAGAAGCAGCATGGACTATCCACGGGCAAGTAACACTGTCTCAAACTGTGTACCTGTTTGAAGCCTGCTACAGACCACACACACAAACCCAGGTACCCCAGCCAGTCTTCCTGAAGATACTCCAGAGTATGAATGTCTCAACAAATACCAAACAAGGCACACACAAAGTATGACATAGGTGGCAATCCATTATGTATGGAAGAAGTAATCAGGGACCTAGGTACACAAGTGGACGGTAACCTGTCATGTGACACTCACATTGCCAAGGTGGCCAGGAAGACCTGCTATATTGCCCACCTTAATATGAAAGGATGCACATGTAGAGCTACAGAGGTCACTGTGCCCCCATACTCTTCCCTTATCAGGCCCATATGTGACAACAATGCCCCAGTTCGGATGTACCTTACCTTACACATGCAGCAGTCAGAAAGACCCCAAATGTACCCCACCAACAGGATAAAGGGTCCAAACATTGGACATCTGCAGCCTGGGTGAAGAAACCACAGCCCAATTCAGAAGCATACTGCACAGTCACAGGTGATGTATGCCTGATGTACAAGGCCATGTCCAATCCAGAATGAATGGACATGCTCCACTGCAGAAACCCCAAATCCAGCAGACACACCAAAGTGAGATATATGAACCTTCACACATAGATTAATAGGATGTGCTGGAGGGACAGATCCATAATCCAGAGGCTCCTGACACTCTGGAACAGAATCCCAGTCCATGATAGGCTGAGCTCCACACACAAACTCAACAAGAGAAATCTGGTGAAGTGTATGGGAGATAGTAGGTGTACACTGGGGGCCATCCCTGTGTCACATCTAGGAAAGTAAACCCTACGTGGGCATAATATGCACATTGCAAGGGGTGTTGAGACCCACACACAGTCTGTCCATGCTCAAACAAGGCCAGGGCAGATAGCCTAGTATGAACCAATGAACCTATGATGATACAAATTGTGCAGGACACAAAGGATTATCACACAGCTGTCCTACCTGATGGTAGGAACCATGGTGATAATCCACTGATATGCTCTGCAGCACTCTAACATCACAAACAATACACCAAACCCACACACATTGCCAACAGCCTACCGAACAGATTCCTTCCAACCTCCCCACCAGCACCTAACTGCCAAATATCTATCCCAGGAGAGTGCTGGCCCCCTGACCTTGCAGATGCTGAGGTAACAACCAGCATCCACAAAGCACAGCACACAGCATCAATGGTACCAGATGGTGTCCTGGGTTGTGTCCAACAAGTACTGTAAGAAGAATGGAACAGCAAATAGCATTACTGCGCACTATCATTCCTACCACAGGATATGTACCCAAAGAGCAGTGTACAGCAACAGTGGTCCCACACCACAAAGGGGGTACCTGAATGGATTCTGCAGACTTTCACCCCTCAACCCCGACTATCTAGGTTGGCAAAGTAATGGAGAGGATGATCATGGATCCCATGAATAATGAGATTGGGTACCTACAGACATTGGACCCTACCCAGTGTGGCTGTCATAGGGCAGATCCTGCCCCTTACACATGACTGACTCATGTGAAACGTGCACCAAGCCCATTGATGTGGGGAATGTTGATCACATAGCCTATCTGGACCTTGCTAAACCCTTCCATACAATACCCTAGTTGGTGGTACAGATAAGCTCACCAGCCTAACTATAAACCCCTATGCAAGTAGATGGGTTGCAAACCAGCTCAAGGACAGAACTGACCTGGCAGACATGCTGCAGCCATGGCAGACTGCAAACCAGGTACAACTGGCATCCCACAAGGCATGGTCCTGGGACCTCTCTTGTATGCTATATATGTCACATAGGTACAGGCCAACATGGAAGGACTCTGTCTGAACAGGTTCGCAGAGGACTACAAACTGGCCACCATATCAGACCCTCCAGCTGACACAAGTGACCTACAAAAGGCACACATAGAAACACACAAGTGGTGCCACAGCCACGTTAACAAGCTAAATGCAGAATAGTGTATAGTCAACCCCTGTGGAAACACAGTACATGGCCAGAAATTACCACATAGGTGTTAACCCAGTAAGTACATCAGGAGCAATAAGAGACCTGGGGACACAAGATGATAGATATCCTGCATGTGACAACCATGTGTCTGTAGTGGTTACAGAAACATACCATATGCCCACCTAATCATGAAGGTAAGCTCATCTTGTTTAGGGTAGGTCAATGTGCCTCTCCAGTCATCCAACAGCAGCCTCTCAATTGTGTACAATGGCCCTTCAGGGATGTACAGTAGCAGACACCTGCAGCAACTGGAAAGACCACACAAATACCCCACCAGGAGGATCGCAGAGCTGTAACAGATGCCATGTGTCGCCTGAGCAAAGAAACTGCAGCTCCACACAGTGCCATACTGCCTGGCTGGAAGTGAACTGTGCCTGATGTATAGAGCCATGACCAACCTGGTATCAATGGACATTTGGCACCATGTAAACACTGAATGCTGGTGACCTATGCAGCTGACAGGCCTGAACCCCAGCACAGACATAAACAGGACATGCTATACTGATTGGTCCATAATCCAGAAGCTCACTCCACTCATGACTAAACCCCCACTACAGGATATCCAGGGAGTCCCTCAGTGACTGTCATCCAGAGGAATCATGATGACTGGATGGGAGATGGTAGGTGTACCCTGGATATCACCTGTATGTCATGGGTAGACAGAGGCACAGCACACTAACCGTGACATATGTCATGGCAAACACCAGTAAAAGTGTGTTGAAGGACAAACACTCTCTGACTAGCATTACAAATGGACTAGGGCACATGGCCATTGTTTGTCACTGTCCACACAAGTTGTGGAATACATTAACAATGTCGGACAATCATGTCCTATGCTGTCCATATCTGAAGAAAATGCAACATGGTCATATCTGCACAACTGGCCCTCAACCAGTCTGGTGTGCTCACTATAAATATTACAAGCAGTGATAGGACTGAAACCGATTATACTGTCCACCACAGTGAAAGTTCTGCACCAGTACACTATATGACAATACAACTGTTTGGTCAGCAGGAAAGGATGATGACAACTGTATGCAAAGTATCCCATGGCGACCCTGCAGGCACAGCATAATGCCTGTTAGGTTCAGACACAAAGCAGTTGGGCAGTAAGAACACAACCTGATGTCCTACACTCAACTGTACATGTGATATATAGATGACGTCCACACACAAACAGAAATGTGGTGGTCCACAGATCCCAACATAAGGAAAGGTCACACTGGGCATGCTCGCACACTTAGATAAATGAGACGTGGCAGTCAAGAAGCCATACAAACTGCGAACTGGGCACGCTCACACACTTAGGCCATGTCATAGTTCAGCAGTTGCACACACATATCTGGCATTTCTATGTGTTAACACAGGAACCTCCCACAATACAGACATCTGCCCAGTGCACACAGTGAAGTTACAACAGAGACATAAGTAAAGTACTGGATCCCACTCATATGCAAACATCTCCCACAGTACACACGTTGTTTATAAAGATAGGGAAGGCTATGGCAATAAAGACCCACAAACAGTATATGAGCAACAGATACTTGCATCTGACAGGTAAACATATGGTCGTAGAGTGCAATACCTGACTGTTGTCCCTAGGGAATACAGAAGGCTATCCACAGTGTATTTGGCGTCTGCCTCCACAGTACAGTAGGCCACTGTGCCTGTGCAAAGTTAATGCATAGATATGCTCTCCCCTGTACAGATGGATAGTAACAGATGTACATACCTCTTCATCCACAATGATGTCAGCACACTATACATATGTCAGGAACAAAAATTATCCCCAGTAATGTGAATAGCGCGCTCCGCTACTGCATCTGTAACAAGTGTCATAACATAGTTAGGTAGGGGTTTGAATCCTGCAATTGCTCATTGTGAATGTGTGTGGGAAAGTAGTGTGTGCAGCTCCATGTGTATGAGAAATGTCCCTTTTGGCAACTATTACTACACAACACATGCTGCAAATTCCACTGTCTAAACACTGATGATGTCAGCACCCTATAAGTACAGCAGGAGAAAGCAATCTTCCCAGTAATGCAAATAGCATGCTCTGCTACTGCGTCTCTCACAAGTGTCATAACATAATTAGGGAGGGGTTTGAATCCTGCAAGTGCTCAGTGTGTGGGTGAATAGTGTGTGCAATCTCATGTGTAAGAGAAATGTCCCTTTTGGCAACTATTACTACACAACACATGCTGCAAATTCCACTGTCTAAACAATGATGATGTCAGCACCCTATAAGTACAGCAGGAGAAAACGAAATGCCCAGTAATGCAAATAGCGTGCTCTGCTACTGCATCTCTCTCAAGTATCATAGCATAGTTAGGTAGGGGTTTGAATCTTGCAAGTGCTCAGTGTGTGTGTGAATGTGTGTGGGGGAGTAGTGTGTGCAATCCCACGTGGAAGAGAAATGTCCCTTTTGGCAACTATTACTACACAACACATGCTGCATATATCCACTATCTAAACACTGATGATGTCAGCACCCTATAAGTACAGCAGAAGAAAACAGTCCTACCAGTAATGCAAATAGCACACTCTGCTACTCCGACTCTCACAAGTGATTTAACACAGTTAGGTAGGGGTTTGTATACTACAAATGCCATGTGTATTTTTGTCACACAGTTTGTCCATGTGTGTGGGGTGTTGTTCCCAATATTGCACTACATACATTATATAGTAATGTCAATGCACACATGATGGATGTGTGTGCCACCTATACATATGTACCTGTGAACTGCAAGAGTTCCCATGTCCGAAGACTGCCTCATGTGAATACATGGAATATGCATCAGACAACTGTATGACTGTGGTGTTCTGTGCAGGGGCTGCATGTGGTATGTGACTATACAGTGTGGGTTGTAGATGGTGTCATCCCACCAGCGAGGGATACATGACTGGTCTGGAGCATATAGTCCACATGTTGGTGATGAACAGGTGCAGCATGTTGTCACCACTTGTGGGAGTGGTAACAAGTTGTTCCATAGCAATGCAGGGAATGAATGATAAGAACTCTTCAGATAGGGTCTTGCAGCTAGAGTAATTCTCACACTCTATGTTTGGGTAGTTGCAGTACAACCATATAATGGTGTGTGTAGAGACCGTCATATTCCCAGTGTTGTCAGGAAGGCCAAATGGGTTTACTGGGTATGTGAGTGTGGTGTGTGCCAGGCTATGAACCTGAAGGCAGTCTAACCCACTGTGTGTTGCACATGGAGAGGCTCTGATGCTTTGTGCAGTGCCACCAACCTGGGTGTGTGTGTATCTGAGGTGCCTTTGGATACATCCCCCATGTTCTGGTTTGATGCATGTGTAGGAGATGACAAGCATGGTATCAGGAATGACCTGGCACTGATGGTGTTCACCTGGGAGCCTTGTACCAGGAGTCTGTTACTGCACGGATATTGCTGTACCCCATACTAAGGACAGTTTCCACTGCATGCATCTTGAGGTTTACACTGCTGCTGTTGAGTAGCATTTCTCTTAGTGTCCTATCCCATGTGATACCTGTGTAGGTGGCTATGTAATGTCAGCCTTGCATACAAAGGCACTATGTGTGTAGCAGCAGCCTGTGCCAATATACAACGGACCATGGGTGACAGGTGCAAGCTGTCCCAAGCAAAGCAACGTGGCTTGGCCAGCATGTAATCCCACACTGACAGGCATTGGATCCCCTTTGAATGTCACTGAAACATACGTTAATTGCAGAAACTGATAATCCTGTCTACATATTGTGGCAGCATTCATGATGAGGGTGAGATGCTACTCAAGGCCAGGGTCATAACAGCCTGTGCCACAAGCTCAGAGAGCCCCTCTATGTCCCCTAACATGTAGTCCAGGGAGGTGCATCAGAGGCCATACACACTGGCACAGACAATGACTGAGTTATACTTCTACATGCCTTAGAGTGACCGGTATGCTTGTGTTATGTGGTGGATCATAGTGCCCGATGGGCAGCTCAGCGTGACCGTCACCTTGTTCAGCCTGGGAGCAGGACCTCAGTGTACGTGATGATAGAGGTACCTCATGCAACTGTAGCAGGTGTGTTGTCAGGCCGTATGGCCTGTGACTGTTTGGCACACAGGCTTTGTGAGCTATGTGTTGCATGTGCTCTGCTGTGGCTTAACATTTGCTTGTGTGTCTGCTTTGCAGGTGTCAGCTGCTCAGGCAGGATGCTATTCTGAGATTCCAATTATGTACCTGTGTGTTTCTGTGTTTGGATTGCGGTCGTGGCAGGTCTATGGGAGACTGGTACTGTATTGACTGTAGTATCCCACTCCACCTGACAGGGAATGCCAGTGCTGGTTTAACAGAGCTTAGCCCCCAGTTTGGCTATGTGATTGCATCTCTCACATGTGTTGTACGTGTATGGGAAGGGGAGAGGGTTGTCTGTGTACATGAGGCAGCTGTAACATTGCCACATGACTCACAGATTCACCAACTGGACCTGAGAGTTGATCGGCAGGTGGCCTTTGCACATGCTACCATAGTATTGTGACTCCCATACTAAGTAATGACACATAGGGCCAATGGGGAACAAGGTACTCAAGGTGACTATGTGAGGGTGTAGTGCTCCTGATTTGTTAGTGGTGGCATATATGAATGCTGTCTTGAGCAAATGCGAGGTAAATCATATGCAATGTGTTACAGGCAAGCTACATGCAAACAGGACAAACAGTGATGTTCTGTCAAGTGACACATGGACATCAGTACAGTAAGCAATACAGTTGTCACTAGGGATCCACAGAGGCACTGTATATCTGCACTGCAGGTGGAATCAGTGTTTCAGGAACATAACAGGCAAACATGCATACAAACAAAGCTACAGTCAGCAGGCCTGTATGTAGACTCTGCTGCAACAAACAAGGTGTACGACTTCCAGTAGGTAACAGTGCATATATGCAGGCACTATAAGCCAGTACCCAGACATTCACAGGTCAGACAGGCTGGGTCCAGCTGCACCCCACACAAGTGTATAGACCACGTACCTTCGTAATGTTGAATAACTGGCCTGATACCCAAGTGCTCATACCTGTAATAATACACATGTCAAATAACAGACACTGAGCCCTCACTCAGTAGTTCCAGACTTAGTATGATGCATGCTACCTGTCCTGGCACCACAGTATCCTTGACATGTATGGACACCTTCCCTCCTGTCATAGCTAGTTCTGTGTTTTGGTGCTGTCATGCATGGTATGAGGTGTGACCTTGTAGTGCTAGTGTGCTCTTGTGAGCCTTGAACCTGTTGTGTAGTACTGCACAGATATCAACATCCTGAAACATCTGCATTGCAGAGTCGTGTGTGGACAGCATACAACTCGCAGTTGACATGACCATCATTGAGTATCAATATGTACATTGTTGTATCCCCTGTGCTACCTATGTAGGTGGTCATCCCTTCACAACCTCACCACCAGTATGCAAAGATGTGCAGACAGAACACTGTGGTAATTACTATGGGTGTACAGAACAATACAATGACATTCATACTGTAACTGCATCAGGCATGCTGGTATATACCACAATGCTATCATTACACTCTACTGTTGTCAACATCATACTATTACAATACATCTATGTAGTCACCCTGTGCATCAGCACCATGTTAAACTGTTCCTGCACAGATTTTACAGATTGCAGGAGGTGGCACAGTTTCATCATATGCACAGGGTGTGTACCTGGTATGCCTGAGTCTGCCACTGATACAACCAATTGACATGTGTGTGTGTGTGTGTGTGTGTGTGTGTGTGTGTGTGTGTGTGTGTGTGTGTGTGTGTGTGTGTGTGTGTGTGTGTGTTGGTGAGGGACAGCAGTGCAAGATGGGGCAATGTTGATGCAGTGTGTGCGTTTATGCGGTAGCCCTAGGTGTTATCACTTTGCATGTGTGTATGAATGCACACAGTCCCACCTCATGGCTGCCATATACAGGTGTTTGTGGACAGCCACAGACCGTACCTGCCAGGTCATACAGATCACTCTCTGTGGCCACGGACATGGTACCTGTGCCTGGCAGGGGTGCTACGGACCGTATCAGGTACTAAGCCAGACTGGGTACTGTCATCAGAAGCAGGTGGTTGGTGACTGGAGATAGGTCCCTGTTGGGACTGTCCAGCGCCATGTGCACGTGGTCTCCTGGGGCGGTCTGATGACAGCACAGACCCAGCATTGCTGGGGCTGCTGCTTGCACTATGTGAGCGGCCGCAGGCCTGTTGTCGTCCGCGATGGCTACCAGCTGCTGCTGTTGCTGGCATACGGCCATGTCAACGCCTCAACCCTCCACAATCGCCCTGGCTCATGGACATGTAGTTGTGGAACAGATCTAATGTGTCCCCCCAATGTCTGTCAATGACCTCGGTGAAGTTACAGATGGCAGCCGCAACATCACGCATACTGTCACTCATGGCTGTGCGACATGCTCTCAGCTCCCTCAGACCCTGTCTGGTGTATCGTTCCATACGTGACTGTGCCTGCATTACAGCCCGAAACATAGCTGAGGTTAAAAGACCTCTGTGGGCTCATCTGACAGGGGCAGTACGCCCACGGATGCTCCCACAAGAACCCCTGGACGTCTGCCTGTGTGGTACCATGTCAGGACCCTGGCCATGGCTGCTGTGTAGGGATGCATGTGCCACCGGTACCACATTACCCTGGTCAATGCCCACTGTATCCTATCCATCACCTAGGGACATTGGTGACAAAGGATGTGTTGGCAGGATGACTGTGCGCATTGATGGGGTCGACAGCTGTGTAGTGTCAATTGGCTGACCAATGACGGACGCTGGCACACCTACCTGTGCCATTACACAGCTATCATCATTATCACTATCCACAGCAGCTGATTCAGGTTCCCTGCTGCATGACACCAGAGCAGCACCAGAACCTGTGGGAGTAAGACAGGAAGCACAGTTTACAATGTGTACACAATGTCACCACTGATACACACATGCACACATGGGCACATGCACACATAAACACATGGGCACATGCACAAATGCACACATGGGCACATGCACACATGCACACATGGGCACATGCACACATGAAAACATGGGCACATGCACACATGCGCACATGCACACATGAACACATGGGCACATACACACATGCACACATGGGCACATGCACACATGCACACACCTCAGTATATGAGATATCAACCCACAGACCCAAACACTGCTGCAATCAAACACATAGCACTACTGCTTCAGCCTATTATTACTATTAGTATCATGAGTATTGAAGATAATGGTATTACACACTCACCAGCATGGATAGGCTGCCTTGCTGTTACACCAGAGGGACCTGCAGAAAAGAGACATTTATTGTCAGTGGGCACAACTGTGCCATTGATACTGTGGGCATGATACAGTTCAGTAGTGCAACAGTTAGCTTCCACAGGTGTACTGCAGATATTGAGGATATCACTCTTGCACAATAATTACCAAGATTACAGCTACAAAATGAGGACACACCTCACACATGCATAACCTAACAGTGTACAGAACGGTCAACTATAAACATGGCATGTTTCTTGAATGCTCTGTGTCCTGCTGCTGTGTGGCTCCAGCCTCCATCATTACACATGTATGCTGCTGCTGTTGCTGTTGAGCTGGAGCCACAACACTTAGGAGTAGTCCCTCCAGTCTGGTGAGGGGGGAATGTCTAGACACCCCACCACCTGTATCAAGCTGCTGCCTGTGGATATCCAACGCATGCTAATGGACATTTCTAATTAAATCACTGCAGTGATGGCGTACCTGCTCATATGTCCGGTTATGTGTGCCTATGTCATTTACCTGATGGACCAGGTCTTGCCACAGTGCAGCCCTCTCCTGCTGGTTCTGGCTGGTGCGGGAAAAGAGTACAGCGAAATCCCGCACCAGGCTCTGGTGTATCTTCTCCTCCTCTGCAGCGGAGTAGACAGGGTTCCGCTGGTGAACCATAGCCCTGAAAAGGAGAAGGAAAATATGTCAGCAATATCTGTCAGAAAACTATGGCACACATAATACACATAATACTCGACTGCAGTGATATAACTTAAACACCATATATAGCATCTGTCTGTCTATTGGGGGATACACATGTAAATGACCAGATATCAGTGCTCATCCGACAACTGTGCAACAGTACCTGGCACACTCCATATGACAGACTAGTATACTGCAGCAGTCAACACACTGTTTCAGGTACAATACACAACCTCACAGTGGGGGTTTGTATCAAGGTACTGTATGGGGAACATTATCAGCCCATGCACTGCACACAATGCACATTACATATTTCACTGGTAATGCACACTACTCTTACTTGCCATAACCCTACCTATACTAAAGTAACATACAGGGTAACACAGCACAACATATGGCAATGTAGTATGTGTTGATCGCAATACCTCACACACCTGTCTCTGGCCTCACACCAAGGACACACACTACCATGACAGACAGACAGTCATGGTGAGCAATCACACCAGTACACAACATGCACCCAGTCACCAGCACACTCATTCCACCTCACATATTTGGTTTGCAATGTGTTCATGGATGTGCATTGTGTCTTAGGTAGGTAGTGTGCTTCTGGCCCTGGGCCTACAGCAGCATACTGTTATGCTACCCTGCCCCTTGTACCTCATGTTATGATCGTACCTGCTCCTTACAAACAGTTGCACAGGGTGACTCATATGGCATATTACCTATCTGCATAACATTCAGCAGGGGTATGTCTGACATCTACTCATGGGGACCCTTGCTTCTTAATTCTGTGTGGTCTACTACAGGGTATGTCGTATCTGTCGGTAGGGCCCTGTACCTCCACCATGCGCTCTATACTGCAGTGACAAGGACGACAGACATAGGTAATTTGTGTTGTGGATGTTGGAGGTGTTACCATGGTTGTTAGACAACTGTCATCGGTGTGACCGAACTATGTATATCAAGCAGTTGTAACCTCTATGTAGGTAGTCTGTGTGCGCTCTGTGGTCTTGTCAGTTACTCTGCATAGGTATTGTGTTTAAGTGCATTGACACAGTTACTTGCATATGTCTGTGTCCTTCTCCATATCTGTAGCTGTCATGGGAGGTACATACCGTGTAGGACATTGTGGGGTGTGGAGGGGTACAGTGACCTACATGTCCATAGCTGACACACCATGTCCGCTGACACATTCCATGTACAGGTATTACAGGACTAGTGTACCACTGTGTATATCAATGTGGAGCCTATTGTACACCTGTTGCCCCTGTTCCCCCCTGACACATGCAGTGGTGGGCAGGCATGCACATATGTGGTGGTTACTGGTGTCAGTGTTTTGAATGGGGTATGGTACTCCAGTATCCACACTGGTGTTCACTCCATGCCTTTGACACCAGGCACCTGTTGCAAGACATCTGCACACATGTGCCTCACACAGTGTATGTATATATATATATATATATATATATATATATATATATATATATATATATATATATATATATATGTATGTATCTATATATATATATATATATATATATATTTATATCTGTGTGTATATATATATATATATATATATATATATATGTCTGTATATATGTATATAAAATATGTATATATATATATGTAGATATATACATATAGATGTGGGGAGAGAGGGGGAGAGAGTGAGAGAGACACACAGAGAGAGTGAGAGCGAGAGGGGGTGGGACAGAGAGAGAGAGAGATAGTCATATACAGACATATCTGTTGTCAGTCAGATCTATCTGTATCTGTATATGTCTCTACATATATCTATATATGTATGTGTGTATTGCATATATCTGTACGTACATATTCTACCAATCCCGATGTCTGTGCAGTAAGTGACAACCTGGTTCAAGGCTCCTGAGAGCACACCAGCAGTACAAGGCTATACCCCGTATCATGCTTTTTGGCCCCATAACTTGGGACAAAACAAAAAGGGAGGGGGTGTGTCCATATTCATGAAGAACACCCACACCTCCAGGTTAGTGGCAACACATGAAGCATCACAGACCATCCAGATGCAGATAACCGTAGGCAAATCTGCTATACAACTGGTAGCATGTTACAGACCACCCTCCCATTAGCAGGAACCACAGTCAGCCTTCCTGAAGACATTGGAGGATATGAATGTCCCACCACACACCATCATATTGGGAGACTTCAACTACCCTAACATACACTGGGTGCATTATTCTACCCCAAACACCCTAGCCCAAAGGTTCCCGGAATTCACTAAATCAAATGCAATGGAACAGCTAGTCACCTCTCCCACAATGGGAGATAATATACTAGACCTGATCATCACAAACATGGGGACAATGTGCTACACACCGGAAGTATACCCTTCACTAGTCACATCTGACCACAGCCTAACCCCCATGGATATACATATCCCACCTCCCCCACAACACAAAAGACTATAGTGGGAAACCTCTCACATGCCAACTTTACACTTCTTATAACTGAGTTGGTATCCTTAATGCCCACTGGGCCAGTGGAAACCACTTCCCATAATGCAGACACCTTCACATATGCTTTCTACGGATATCTCCAAGAATGCATGGTTCATGCAATCACAAATAAAACCAAGACCCTCTCCACCAAGGGCAGGCATCCTGTCTGGTGGACCCCAGCATTGAGCAAATTGTATAACAACAGAAGGTAGCTACTGCACAGCAGAGCAGAATTTCATAGAGCTAAGGCATCTCTGATCAGCAGTAGTAGAAAGATACATTTTGTCGTACAAACATGCAAGGCCAACAATGAGAGGGACATCGCTATGGACACTACAGATAACCACAAGGCCTTCTTCTGCTATGTTACACACCTGGGTGGGAACCCTCAGATATGTTCAAAGTTAGTTCACAGTGACAAACGCTACACTGAACAGACAGATAATGCCAACATTCTGGCAGACAGGTTCAGTGCAGATTTCTACCCTCCCTCACCCACACATGAGGAATTACTTATCCCAGCTGACTGTAACCTCCCTGTCATCTCAGATGTCCATCTGGGAACCACCCTCAGCAAAGCTGTAAAGACAGCATCAATGGGACCCAACGGTATTGCAGGTTGCATGCTACGTGAACTCCAAGAGGAGCTACACACGCACATTAAATGCTATTCAACCATAGCCTTACTACAGCATATGTACCTGGACACTGGCATACAGCAACAGTAGTCCCACTCCACACAGGAGGCACCTCTACAGACCCTGGTAACTACCGCCCCATAAGCTTAACCAGCCTGGTCTGCAACGCTATGGAAAGGATCATTATGGACCTCATACACAGAGACATTGGGGACTTAGACACTTGATCCCACCTGGTTTGGCTTTGTAGAGGTCAGATCCTGCCTTATGAACCTGGTTGACCTTTTCAAATCAGTCACTAGAGCCATTGACGAGGGCACAGCGGTCCATACAGCCTACCTGGACTTGCCTACGGCTTTCAACACAATACCGCACTCTGGCATCATAGACATGATCAATACCTGAAATGTGAATCCATATGTCACAAGATAGGTTACTCACTGGTGCCATGTCAGACTCAGAGCCAGTCACAAGTGGTGTCCCACAGGTCTTTGTCCTGGGACCACTCATGTTCGGCATATAATTCTCAGATGTGGAAGCAGACATGGGAGGGTAGTGGCTGACAATGTTCAAAGATGACTGCATACTAGGCGCCATAGTCGATGCACCAGCTGACACATACATCCTACTGACAGGCCTCACGGACACTGACAACTGGTGCCGGAGTCATGGCCTTAAACTGCATACCACGTAATGTATACTCATACCCTTTTGGACGGACAAGGTACCCACATATTATCACATAGACAGTAACCCACTGAGTACAGACAAAGCAATCGGAGACCTGGTGACACTGATCGATGCTGACCTCTCATTTGACACCCATGTTGCCAAAGTGGTTGGATAGACTTCCTACCTTACCCACCTTATCATGAAGGGATTCACATCCAGATCAAAAGGGGTCATTGTACCCCTATACTCCTCCCTTATCAGGCCCATGACTGTGTACTATGCCCCATTTGGTATGTACCTCACCTGGCACATGCAACAGCTAGGGGGACCCCATAAGTACATCACCAGGAGGATCAAGGATCTCCAACAACTTTCACATGCTGCCAGACTAGCGTAACCCATGCTCTATTCCATAGCATACTGCCTACGTAGGGGTGATCGGTGCCTGATGTAATAGGCCATGTCCAATCTGGTATTGATGGACATGTTCCACCTCATACAATCCAAATCCATCAGAACCACAAGAGCTACAGATTTAAACCTCAGCACACATATGAATAGGACATACTGTAGGGACAGATCCATCACTAAGAGGCTTCCCATACTGTGGAACAGGATCCCAGTTCATGTTAGGCAGAGACCCTCACTGACACTCTTCTTGTGAATTCTTGACGAGTGGATGGGAGATCATAGGTTTACAGCAGGGGTCATCTCTGTGTCACTACTAGACAGAGGCACAGTAAACTAATGCTATTATGTAGGGGGGTCTTCACTGTGTCGCTACTATACAGAGGCGCAAGTTTATAAAACTATTCTATACACTGTCTGCAGATAGCCTAGTACTAGACTATGACACTGTGAAACTATATATGTCTATGTATTTCTACATCCCTCTCTATCTATGTATACACATATGCATATTATATATATATATATATATATATATATATATATATATATATATATATATATACATATCTCGATATACATACGTATACACGTTATATATGTATATATATATATATATATATATATATATATATATATACTCCTTTTTAGTTCCACATATGTATATACACAGTAATGCACTGCTGAACATCCATTACTGTACAACCTACTTGTACATTGCATTACAACCTACATTGCTATGTGCACATAGCTACCTTAACATACATATGTATGTAGAGCCTTCAGTGACAGTTGCAGTATGTCCCCGGCCCTATGCATATCTTCATATACATAGATACAGACCAATAACACATCTGGAGGGTTCACAGTATGTAGAGTATTATAGTAGTACTTTACATTACCTGTGTTTGTTGCAGCTGTTTGCGTAGGCTTGCAGTTAATTGGCCTGCTGTCAGCCTCTTTGTTTTGTTGTTACAGTTTTTTTTCTTTCTCTTTCTCTTTCTTTCTTTCTTTCTTTCTTTCTTTCTTTCTTTCTTTCTTGCTTTCTTTCTTTCTTTCTCTCTCTCTCTCTATCTCTCTCTACCTCCAGCAGGTGCAATGAAAGTATTGCATGTGTGGACTGGGAGTACAGGAGGCTTTTGTAGGTATCTGCACATGTCCATGTGATGGCCTCTACACGAATTGTTAGCCAGCATTTACTAATTGCATGCAGCCTGTTGTGTAGTGATTGCAGTTCTCACTGTGATTACAGGACTGTGCTATAAAAAGGTCTGTTAGGTAGGCGTAGCCCTTTCAGATTATCAGGGTGGGGACTGTGCTGGTTTGCTGTGGACACTGTTCTGTGAGTGTAAGGGTTGGTATGTCTCTCATATTTCAGGCTGTGTTGTAGACACTGCAATGCATGTTGTTCTGTAAGCTGAGTATTCCTTCCTCCAGTGTCCTCTTCTCCGTGTGTATGTAAACTGACACCTACGACTAGTAATACTGTGTATATGGGTGTGTGTGCTTTCCTGTGGGGATTGTGGTGTAACTGGTATATAGCAGTGGCTCTTGTAATCTGTTGCTATGGCTTCAATATTTGGCCTTTACATTCACTCCTTGTATGCCTGCTAGGTGTCTTTCCTGTAATGTGTTGCTATGGCTTTCCTATTTTCCATTTACATTCACAGCTTGTAATGCTTGCTAAATCTGTTTGGGCAGCAAGTCCCTATGTGTTTGTTGTGGTAGGGTGTTACTGCATGCAGTGTGGTCTGGCCATGGTGTGGGCCTTGACACTTACAAGGGTATTTGATCATGCTGCTGAGCAGGCCTCAGATACTCTCCGATGCATCTTTTATCAGCCTCATGGAATGGTACATAGCAGTGGGTTACTCCAATGACATATTCTGATATTCTGCAGTTGTGACTGTGGGTTATTTCAAGCATATGTATTAGTACACCATTTGTGACGTGCAGGTGGTGCATACCTTCAGTCAGTCATAGTTACCATTGCATATGTAGTTACACCTTTCTGCCTACTGTTAGTACATTTGAAAGGGTGTCAGTGGGGCACAGTTGACATTTGTTTTCACATCAGGGACATCCCTGTAACTCAGTCACAGTTGCTATGTCTGATCTCTTAACTATTCAACTATGGCAGTGTTTATCCTGCTCTGAGTATGTGTGTGGCTTGCCAAATGCTACTGTGACATTATTACCTAGTAGCTACCAACTAGCATGACTGTTTCTCAGCACACAGCACTATTTTACAAATCCACTGGATTTGACAGTAAATATACATGTTATGCTTTGTGTACTCAGGGTTGCCAGATTTGCAGACCCCCCAGGGAGACAAAAAAAAAAAACTCTCTCAAAGTAAGTGAAAAAAAAAAAAAAAAAAAAAAGGTCTGGGCACACAACACAGTTCCACATTAAAGAAAAACTCACTACGGTTAGCTCGTACTAACGGAGCTTTCGTGTTTTAGTGCATTATTAAACACCAGAATTGCACATTTTTTGATTTTAGCTTATCGGCCTTGGCCCAATCAAAAATCAATGGGCGGGCTAAAAGTAACCGTTAAACACGGAGCAGAAATTTTACGTTTTTAGCAATTTTTGATTGGCCGTACCACCAGGTATAACCAACAATCAAAAGGACTCATCAGCTAAACAATTTAAACCGAGGCCGCAGGGGATCGGGACAGGCAGAACGGGACTCGGATCTCCGCCCATCTAGCCGGACAGTGGCGTGTGTACTAGACTTGCTATATTCCCTTTACATTAATTCCTACTATTTTATGATATATTTTTTTCAGCACAATGTTCTTGTATAGCAGTCATGACTTAGTGGTAAGTCATGCAGACTAGTGTTTCCAAGGGCCTGGGTTCGAGACTGACAGAAGTATTTTATTTTGCTGCTGAGCAAACTACAGGCCTTGTCATTCAGAGTGACTAAGGCACTTTTAAGCAGTTGTAAGCGGGTTAGCGCTGGTTTGCGCAGAGCTCACGCATGCACACAGCTGCTTAGCTTCGTGCATACACGCTTAGCTAAGCACACAGAAGTGCACTCCTGCTTACTACTGCTTAAAAGTGCTTACTGTCGCACACACCCACGCTATTTTCTTTTAAAGAAAAGAAAATGGGGAGATAGGAAAGTGGTGAAAAGGGGGGCACAAAGAGGGTAGGACAGTAGGAAAACAAGCTCGGGTTTTGCAGGAGGGATGTAGGAAAGGCCCATAGCTGCCCATTTCTTTGTCAGCAACAGCTGTGCATATGTTTGTAATTTGCTGTGAAATTTGAAACCTTCCACCCCTGAGAGAGGTGTGAGGACAACAATAATATTTGTTGTACAGCCAATTGTATTTGCCAGTTTACATGTCCAGCAGACATGTGTGCAAAATGGGCAGCTATGTATGGGGCGTATTTTTTTTGTGGGTACAGAGTGCCCTTTTTTTTTTTCAGGTGAGAGTGGTATGTCAGGTACAGGAAGTCGGTATAGCTGTGGAGGTAGGTAGGGGAGGTTAACAGACAAGACAGACAAGACACATACAGGGGTGGTGTATGACACATGTGGGGGGGGGGTTACACAATTGACGGGGATGGATGTTTGGATATCTCGAGCCCATGAGCCCACAGATGGCAACAGTGGAACTGAGATCCCCACCCATGGGCAGTTGCCACTGTGCCTTCACTGCCCAGGATGGGGCTGTGCTGGGGGCTGTGTAGGGTGGGCAGCAGGCACGCCCATGAGTTGTGCCACCCATGCCTCAAGCTGGCGTAGGGGCCCAAGCACAGCGTGCTGGATCTCCCTACGCACCACAGTCCGGACACTATGGAGGGTGAGTAGATGTTCTCCTCCCATCCCCTGCAGAGCTTCCACCCGCAGGTGGCACAGGGTCACCGGAGGAGGGTCCGGCCTGGGCACTACTGTCAGGTGCACTCGCCAGCTGAGGTGGGAGAGGTGGGTCCGCTGAAACCCGCCTTCCCTGTCGTCCTATGTTTTGCATTATTTAGTGACAGTTTGGGTTAGTAACGTGCAATACCATTCACAATTAGTTGTAACAGCATGCATTAGTATTCCCATTAACCAAACACCCATAAATTCAAGCCGTTGAACAGCAAGCATAACACATGCATAATTTGAACGACAGTACACATTCCAACAACATGCAGGGTTGAGTGATGGCAACAGGCCATCAGGTTTGGATGTATGAACAGGGCACATGCATCAACGTACATGCAAATATGTATGAACCAACAGGACAATTGTCCAGGGGGGTTAATTGTGAATACACATACCCATTTCATGTGGAATGGATTATTTGTGGTTATAGGGTATGGTGAAGAAATATTTCATTAACAACTTTAAATACCTATACATATGCTGTACATTTCTACTAGCTGCAGATATATACACACTACAGGTCTGACTACAGTTTCCTATGTGACAACTTATTCATGTTGGTGATAGGAATGTTACTGCTACATCAATATACATTTCATATTTATTCATACACATTCATATCTGGCTCTGTTCAGCTATATCATCCTGCTACATTTGCTTTATATGGCTCTAGACAACTGTGGATTTTGGTATTTCATACAACCATACTATCTGCATATTGCAAACTGAGAGCAACATATCCAGATTTTGGGACAAACATTCCAGCTTCAGTACTTTTTTCAACACATGCTGCTGTTTGGTTCTGCCTGTCACATTCATTTAATTCTGTACAGACTGCAGTATACTTTATTCAGGAGTTATTACTACTTTATTGGTGGATTCATACCTCTTTCTCACACTCTCTCACTTGTTTTATTTTTACAATAAAGGATGGTACTTAATTCTAGGCTTTATTGACATGTTTTACTTTTAGTTATAACAATCCTTTCCAACAGTCTCACTTGTGTCATGTTTCAGAATTTAAACAGGGATATATTTCACACATGTGTTTTACTCAGCTTCTGTAGCTGTACTTTTCAGCCTGCTGCAGCTTATGTACTATTATATTACAGGTGGAACATCTTTATTTCATACTTGTTTCATTTTTATTTTTGGATTACAGGCTGCATCACACTTTTGTAATCAAACAATACTTGCAAGCTCTCTTACACTGTTACTTGCACTTTTTATTAATAAGTGACTACACTGCACTCTTTTGCAAGCTGTCATACTTATATTTTTTTACAGTTACAGGGAGAGAATTACTGACCTGCCTGGTGGCGCAACCACACCAGCCTATCAGCATAGGCTCAACGGTTCGCAGAACGGACACCTACAGCTGCAATATAAATGAAGTAATATTGGAATACACATCTCCATAATATCAGCTAGGTTAATTTCTTACATAAATAATTACATGTAACTTACTCAGTAGTGGGGCGTTGGGCATTTGCCGGGCCTCCTGGATCCAACGGTTCAGTTGGTCCTGCTTCTGTCTCTTCAGGTCCACATGGTGTTGACGGACCTGTTCACCAGTCCTTGGTATTCCTGTGGCACTGGTGAGATCATGTGCCAACCGGTCCCATGCCTCAGCCCTATATGCTCCCCACAGTACCTGGCCCTACATGAGTTGGGCCTCATGATCATGGACGAGGAGCCAAACCATATATTTGGACTCCTCAACGCCCCACCTCTGTGCTCAGAAGCAACTACCCTCTCCTACACCTGCCATCCTAACTGCAAGTCAGTTCCACAATCTGTTATGCTGTGTATTCCCGCCTATGGGTCTTATAAATGCCATTTTTCCCGCACTTATCTGTGATTGGCCATTTTGGAATTGTATCAGCTTCACAAAACCTGCTTCGTCATGCTCCTCTTTCCTTTCATTCCTATATATATGCTATTAATGCATTTCTAACAGCAACTGTCATGGTTTAGTGGTTCAGTACCTTGACTATGGTGCATGGTATCCTGAGTTTGAGCCTGGCCATTGCTTTTTATATTTTATGACTGTCTACACAGGCTAAGAGGTGTGTCTGTGTAAAGGCAGTTTTGATACAGCTTGCTCAACGTTGCCCGTCGGTTAGCTTGTTGGCGCGGTGCGCAGCTCTGCGCAAACGGGGCATGCTGGCTTATGTGCCGTTTGGCTGTCAGCACGCATATTATGCTCAGCTACGGGCACACAGTTTCAGCATGCTGGTATTCTGCTCAACCCCGGCCACTCCTTCTACACCTGTTAAACCACTACTCACCTACAGGCACTCATTTTACACCTATTAAAACACTGCTCACCTACTGGCAGATATACTTAACTTGTTAGAGTGTAGCTCAGCTATAGGCACATCTGACATTTTTTTTTTTTTATTATCTTACATTTCTTCAAACTACATGGCCCATTTCATTACATTTTACATAAAATATAATTTTATATATGTACATATATGTCAGGGAATTGTTTCGTGCTTATTTCACTAAAAATAAAAATTGATGTTGTGGGGGCTTGAACCATGACTGCCTCTTCTTCAGCCAACATCTCTACTGCTACGCTATTGCTTCTTGGTTTACTTTGCATATTTAGTTCTTATATGCTTTTCCACAGACTGCTAACTGTGGCTAAGTGCCGGGCCCGCTCGCGCAAACGAGCGCACTCACGGGCAAACATCTTTAAAACTTATAAAAAAAATATAACATGTTAATTTTTACATTTTATGTTCATAGTCTGTGGGGGCATGTGTTGTGTTGTGTTTATTCACATTTACACGGACTCTGTCGTGGGGGTTTACTTTTGGGACTTTTACTCTTCTGGGGGCATGTCCGTTTGCAGGGCTCGCCCTACGGACACGCCCCCTACTGTCTTACATGGACCGTGTTAACCTTAGGTGTGATTCAGCATGCCCTCATGCATATGCATGGCATTCTGACGTCACACCGTTTAACTGCAGACTCCGTGTAAGCCTTGTAACTCTTACACGGAGGCTTCGTGAATCCTGGTCATAGTATACAACTGAGCTATTACTTTATTTTCTTTCCTTACTTGTCCTCACTTTAAACAACTATCCTAAAATTTGCTTTCCCACTACCCATAGCACACTATTTTTTTTTATTGCAAATACATTACATTACATTTGATGCTAAATTGTTACTGAGAACCTAGAATTACATGATATAAAAAGCTACATTTTTTTACTGTTCTGTATATGATTATTTAATTTGCTTGTTGTGGCTCATGTTTTTCAATCTAGGCTAGGTCTGAAAAGTTCCATTAAAATCAATCAATGCCCTACCCTAGTAACTTTATTAAAGTAAATTAAATAAGTAGATTAAAAATTCGCAGTCTGTAAAGTTGTACAAAGTAAGTGACTAGTATATTTTGATGAAAGCGATGCTGTCTGTATTAGTGATACTCCAAATGTAGCCAAATTTTTAAAGACTGCATCCTTATAACATGTTTTATTTCCGATTATAATTGCATAAATAGCATACCAAGTATTCAAAGGAACCTACCTTATCTTCTTCGCCACCTAGCTTATTTTCTTAGTTCTTGCCAAGACCTTGTACATAGGCGAATCGTCCTCCTTGTTGCTGTATCATCCTTCCCACCTCCATTTTGTCACCCAGTATTGGTTAATCAAAACTGTCTTAAAACGTGGCACCATTTTGAAGTCCTACAGGAGCTGTCCCACTTGCCGCAAAATGTAAGTGTTTAAAAAGCAGTGATGGTTTTCAATCTAAAATTGCTGGAATAAAGTTTTTATTTATAATGCTGTTAGAACTGGAGAAACTCTAAGGTTTTGTCAACTTTATAAGCTTGGTCACTGTCACTGTTTCTATCATCTGCCACTGATAGGAATACATCTGATGCAAATCTGCTCCATACTCTGCTGTAGTCAGTGTGTAAACTCCAATATTTTAATGGAGCGATTTTGTTAGGGTTGAGGATTCATCTTAGAAACTATACTTATACTGAATTAATTTTTAACTTATCAGATAGACTTAATTAACGTTTTTATGGCTATGTTTTAACAGCGTGACCTTTGTTTACTGAGGCAGTTCATTTATGTAAGAATCAGTACTGGAAATGTAACAGTATTTAACCGATAATAAACTGCTTAAATTAGCTAAGGTTTACATCTCTCTGTTCTCTGCACGTTTAGCTTTTACCCAATAAGATATTCTTTTTTGGAACTGAAAATGGGAATACCTTAACTGTAAATGCTTACATAGGAGACTCATTATTAGTGATGAAATGTTTATGGTCTGTTATGTTATTGATCTAGTTTGTTTCTTTTGGCTTTTCCCGGTTAGGGGTCGCCACAGCGGAACTCCGGTCCGCTAATGATTGGTAGTGGATTTTTACGTACCGGGTTACCAGCCCTGACGCACAATCTTCAATGAAGGCACGCCCCATTCACGTATGCTGCCCCATTCACATATGCCTCCGCACAGAAGACTGATAATTGAATGGGACAACTTCCTGCTATGAGGCGACAATGCTACCGCAGCACCACCACCGCAGTATATTGTTATTCATCCGTGGTTCTAAATATGACATATTAACAATTTGCAATGTTTATTCTGTTGTCTCTTTTCCAAATTGTACTACTGGTTTCTCTCTCCTTTCTTTGTAGTTTATATACAGCCCCTCTAAGGCAGCATTGATTTTCCTGCCCCCCCCCCCCCAAGACCAGGATCACTTACCCTGAAGGTCTACAAAAAAAAGGGCAATCGCAGCATAATTTAAAGTGTAAAAGCAAAAACAAAAGTAAAGAAATGTACTGTAGGTACACATTACGTAACATCTCTGACCACTAACCACCAGTACAGTTGAGAATGAGAAGTTATGTACCTACCATAACGTTCCATGTTAGTTGTCTTCTCTCACCTTCTTTCTTGCTGGATGGGTTCGGAGCTGATCCTCGGCTCTGACTCGGCCACTTACTAAAGCTCGAGAGCTAATTTTACCGGCTCAAGGCAACCCTATATCCCATGATGCAAGGCGATAACTACCCAGATCTCATTTGGTAGCTAAGGAAAAATTATGCAATATATATTCCTCCAACTGGAGAGGAGGAGGAAGGGGAAATAATCCCTCAAAAAAGACCAATCTGATCTAGTGACACTAGGAAGCTAATTAGCTTGGAAAAATTGGATCAGGACTCTTCAAGGAAGAGGAACAAACTTCTCGGTCTGACCAGGCTAGGGGGATGGTGGGAGGGACACAAGAAAGAAGGCGAGAGAAGACAACTAACATGGAACGTTATGGTAGGTACATAACTTCTCAATGTTAAGTTGTCAATCTCGCCTTCATTCTTGCTGGATGGGACAGCGCCCCTAGCACCTTTATCCTGGGTGGCTCAATGGAACAGACTCTTGAGAATGGTGGAACCAAAATTTGCTCTGTTTCTGGAGGCCAAGTCCAATTTGTAATGTGAAACAAAGGTATGAGGAGAGGCCCATGTGGCTGCTGCACAAATAGTGTCTATTGGAAGTCTAGCCTGAAAAGCTGTAGATGTAGCTAGTGCTCTAGTTGAATGGGCTTTTGGCCTAGAAGTCAACTCTTTACCTCTGAGTTGATAAATGCATGTAATCACAGAAGACAGCCACCTAGATAGGGTTACCTTGGATACCGGAAGGCCTTTCCTGTTCTCTGCATAGGATAAAAACAGTTGATCAGATTTCCTAAATTGTTTGGTTCTGTCCAAATAATATCTGAGTTGGCAGTGAACATCAAGATAATGTAGCTTTTGCTCTGCTCTATTAGAATAATTTGGGAAAAAAACTGGAAGATCAATAGATTGATTTAAGTTTGTCTGCGATGCCACTTTGGGTAAAAAAGATGGATTAGTCCTTAGAGAAACTCTGTCTTTGTGGAAGACTAAGTAGGGAGGACGAATGCAGAGGGCATGAAGCTCAGATACTCTCCTGGCAGAAGTAATGGCAACCAGGAAGAGTGTCTTCCAAGAAAGAAATTTCAATGAACAGGTAGCCACAGGTTCAAAGGGGAAGAATCAAGGATGTTAAAATTAAATTTAGATCCCACTGTGGTGGGGGGTCTCTAATCGGAGGCTTAAGTAAAAATACACCTCTAAGGAATGCCTTGCAAAGTTTATGGGACATGATGTTGTGGTCCAACAAGCCAATATGAAAATTTGAAATGGCTGCCAACTGAACTTTTACTGTGGTGGAAGAAGATCCTGAGTGAAATATTTCTGCTAGGAATTCTAAGACCGAATGAATCGGAGCAGTAAAGGGATCTATGTTCCTAGCTTTTGCCCAGAAGGAGAAATGTTGCCATTTACTAGTGTAAATCCTTCTGGTGGAAGATTTAAGGGAAGCTACTATGATATCCCAGACGGGATTAGAAATCATAGGAAGCCTGGCTAGGGACGGAAGTGGAGCAACCAAGCAGTGAGGTTGAGAGAAGGTATGGATTGGTGCAGCTGCCCCGACTGGTGGGTCAGAAGATCTGGAACTGGGTCCAGATGCCATGGCTGTACCAAAAGATAATGATGCAGGAACGGAAACCATATCTGTCGAGGCCAATAAGGGGCAATGAGAATCATCTTGGCTCTCAAGGCGGTTGCTTTCTGAATTACTTGTGGTATTAGAGGAAAGGGAGGAAAAGCATAGAGAAGTCCCCGGGGCCAATCTTGGACTAGAGCATCTCTGGGGGGATGGCCTGGAAGGGGGAAGAGGGAGAAGAAGTCGGGGCATTTGCTGTTTTGAGGCATAGCAAAAAGATCGCAGCAAGGAAGGCCCCACTTCTGAAAAATCTCTTCCGTCACAGATTGTTTGAGAGACCACTCATGAGGCATGAGAATAGCTCTGCTCAACCTGTCCGCTATGATGTTGGATTTCCCATGGATATGCATTGCTGTCAGAAACCGCTGAGAAGAGATTGCCCACTGCCAAAGTCAGAGTGACTCTCGACACAGTGGATAGGACTTGGTTCCACCCTGCTTGTTGATATACCACACTAGAGACATATTGTCCATTTGGACTGCAATAGTCCCCAGGGGAAGAGAGGCTTGCAACGTTAAAAGCACTGCTCTCATCTCCAGGACATTTATGTGCAGGTGGCATTCGAAAGGTTGTCAAGTGCCATGGACCATCCTGCCCTGATAATGCCCCCCCCACCCGATCAGGGAGGCGTCCGATGTAACCGTGGCGACCGGGGCGGGAGGAACAAAGGGTCTGCCCTGATGGACTTGAGGGGACAATATCCACCAGGTCAGATGCCTTTTGCAAATTGGAGTTATCATGATCCTGTGATGCATGGGAAGTCATTGAAAAGGCCATTGGGCAAACAGCATCCACTGTGGGAGACGCATGTAAAAGCAGGCTAGGGGAAGAAGTGTTATGGCGGCCGCCATAAGACCCAATACTTTCAGGGCAAACCTGGCCTGAATTTTGTCACTCTGGAGAAGCACATGGATGTGGTTTTGAATATCCAAGATCCTTTGATCTGTTAACTTTGCTGAAAGTTGTACGGTGTCCAAATTGGCGCCTATAAAGGTAATAGACTGACAGGGTGACAAGGCAGATTTTTCAAAATTTATAGAGATCCCTAGCCCTCTGCAAATGTGAATGGTGTAATCTCTGGCTTGGAGAAGTTGATGCCTGGTGGTGGCAGTGAGGAGCCAGTCATCTAGATATGGAAACACCTGGAATCCTTGACATCTCAGGTGAGCCGTAACCACTGCCATACATTTGGTGAACACTCTGGAGGCTCTAGTGAGTCCAAATGGCAGGGCTCTGAATTGGAAGTGACTGGCCCCCAGCCGAAAGCGGAGAAACCTTCTGGAGCGCCTGTGAATTGTTATGTGATAGTACGCATCCTGAAGGTCCACCGAGCACATCCAATTGTCCTTGCCCAGAAAGGGTAGAATGGACTGAAGCGTGACCATCCAGAATCTTGTTTTCTTTACAAACTTGTTTAGTTTGCTGAGATCTAATATTGGTCTCCAGTCCCTTGTCTTTTTTGGTACTAAAAAGAACCTTGAGTAGATTCCGGATCCTATTTGGTCTGCTGGGACTGGCTGGATGGCTCTTTTTGCTAGCAGTTTTGATATCTCTGGTACTGCTAGTTCCCTTAGACCGGGTGGAAAGTCTGGAAGGGTTCCCTTTTGCTGAATTGGGGTTTGGATAAAGGGAATTTTGTAACCCTCGGATATGATCGACTGTACCCATTTGTCTTGAGAAAGGGAAAGCCAGGCTTTTGGGTACAGCGATAATCTTCCCCCGACTGCCTCCGAAGGTGGACAATCGGGCAACATCTCAGGGATGCTGGAAGGGTTTGTCAGAGAGAGGCTCCCTGCTACCCTGATTCTGTGGACCCCCTCAGCCCCTAGGGCGGCACCTGTTGTTGTTACCCCCTCTGCCTCTGGGGGTAAACTGACCTTGTGCATCAGGCATGACTCCTTGAGATTTGCGGAACCACATTTTCCCTCCCTTCTGACCTTTTGGGTAAGGTCTTGAAGGGATGGAGAAACGGACTCCTACAGCAGAAAGAGTCTTGCCATCTTGTTTGCATCTAGTCAAGGTGTCTTTCACTTGAGGTCCGAACAAGGTCGAACCATCAAAAGGAGAGTTTGTGAAGGATGTCTTGAAGGGGTCTGCAAAATTACAAAGCCGCATCCAGGATTGACACCTTAAAGCCACTACTGTGCCTGCGGCCCTACTCGCTCCATCGGCTGCATATGAAATGAGCCGCATGGAGGTGTTAACAATGGAGTTTAGGATTCCTAGCTGTGAGTTAATTTTATCCTGGGAGATCACTCGGATTTCTCTTCAGGACACATCTTTGTTTGGCCACGCTATAAGAACTCGGTTACCCAGAATGGAACAGCGTATGACGCCAGTAGGGTTCGACGTCAGCAAGGGAAGACAGATTTCGCAAGAGTGGAAGCAACCGTTAAAGACAATTTAGGTAGTACGAATACGACAATAATGCAAAATTCAGCGAGTAATATTCAGAGGGTTTCTGAATCACTGGAACTAGCGACGCCCAGCATACGCTGTTTAACTGATGAACACTTCCCTTCTTTGCCTCAAGCTGCAACAGTGGATGTATTGGGTCCAAAAAATGGAGAGCATAATAGTGTGCAAATTAGCACTACGGACGTTCCTGGTAGAGAAGGCTTACCTATGGGAGCACGTCCAAAGCAACAAAGTTTTTTACAAAGTCTTCCGGCTCCCGTAAGGAAGAGGGGAGCCTGGAAGAGATCTCTAAGCGAGGGAAGGGATCCAGAAAAGAAGAGGAAGATTGCGTTTTGACTGATGACTTTACTGACAATATTGTTCATAATTTATCGACATATGTACTGACTAAAGATGAATGCTTGGTGCTTAACAAAGGTTTGTCCTTTGTGCCAGGCAAGACCAGCGTTTTTAATGAGATTGTTCTGGACATTATGCTCTTCTGCCGAAATTTAGCATTAAAAAATATGTATAATAGTAATGTAGATATATCTAATGTAAAACTTAAACAACCTAGTTGTTTTGTTCCCCCTTTTTCGCCGGCCATGTGTCTCTTTATTGATAGTTGTGAAAGGGACTTGGAGGAATATTTCAGGGCCAGCAATCATTGTAAATATTTTAATTTAACACAATCGCAACAGAAAGCCCTTCAAGGGTTGATTAGTAATAGGAATTTGGTCATTAAAAAAGCGAGCAAGGGAGGAGCAGTGGTTGTATTAGACACCACCTATTATGACAACAAGATACAACAGATGTTATCTGATGAAAAAGTTTATGTAAAAATTAGTCCATTAATTGTTAAAATGACTATTGAAAAAGTACATAACTGTTTGAATACCCTAATTTCAGAATTTAAAATTAATGAAGAACTGTATGAATTTTTAATGATCAGTAAACCTGTGACTTCCCTATTTAAGGCTTTGCCCAAAGTACATAAATCCCTGGTGGACCCACCCTTTCGACCTATAGTTTCAGGGAGGGGGTGGGTAACAGAAAATGCTTCCATATGGTTGGAATGTACATTAAAGCCACTGTTGGATAAGTTACCCAATGTACTAAAAGACACTAGAGGCTTCCTACAGTTGGTAAAAGAGGTCAACTTGATGCATTCTACTGAAGGGTTGTTAATGGTCACTCTAGATGTGGAGAGTCTTTTTACCGTAATCAATAACAAATATGGTATTGAGGCAATAGGGAATATCATGTTAGAACTGGGAGAGTCCACTACCAAGGTAGATCTGGTAAAAACATTATTATCAGTAGTACTGGAAAATAATATATTTTTAGGTGGACAGCAGTTGTATAGGCAGGCACAGGGGATAGCCATGGGCACCCCCTGTGCCAATACCTATGCAAACTTGGTTCTTTCCTATTGGGAAAGAAATTTTATTTTGGGAAATGAGGAATGGAAGAATTATGTTGTGGTTTACACCCGTTTTGTAGATGATGTTTTTATGTTTTGGAGGGGTGATTATTTGTCATTAAAAAATTTTCTAGACTACTTACATTCAACTACCTCTTTCCTAAGATTTACTCTGACCTATTCAGATCATAGTATTAATTTTTTAGATGTTAACTTAATGCGAACTAGTGAAGGATTTTCTTCAGGATTGCATAGGAAAGAATGTTGGAAGAATAGCCTGCTAAATTTTGATAGTATGCATCCCTGGTACATGTTTTCTAATATTGTACAGGGACAAGTGTGTAGGACATCTAGATTGAGTATGGATGACTCTAACTTTCAAAAAGAGATTACTGGGTTGAAAGTGAACTTTAAGAACAGGGGATATAATGAACATTTAGTTGAGAAAGTAGTGGCAAAAGGTATGAAGAGCAGAAATAATAGATACAAACCTTGGCTGAGGTGTGAGGATAGTGAGATGTCAGCAGTGGGCTGTTCTAGAAAAGGGACAGGGACTCCAAAGCTTTATTTTACTTATAGTAGTAACATAAATGATATAAGGAATATAGTAGATAAAAATTGGAATATTCTTAGAGGTGATAAGAAATTAAGAGAAATAATAGGACCAGTCCCAAATTTTGGCTATAGACGTAACAAGAACCTGAAGGACTTGCTTTGTGGGGAAAAGAGCATGAAGGTTACCAGGCAGCCCATCAATAAGATGGGCAGCACACCATGTGGTAGCTGTAAAGCTTGCTCACATATCAACAAAAATAATAATATTTTTATACATCCTATTAGTGGCAAGACATTTGAGTTTAAAGGTAGAGCCACTTGTAGAACATCTAATATAGTGTATATAGCAGAGTGCACTATATGCACATGTTTTTATGTGGGCATGACAAATAAAATGTTTAAGGTCAGGATATTACAACACTTATGTTCCATTAGGAACAATGATGTCCATAATGCCCTATATAAACATATCGAGGCTTATCCTTCACACTCTTTTTTATTTAGAGCAATAGCCAATGTAGTAGTGAATATTCGAGGTGGGGACATAAAAGCACTTACTGAATCCCTTGAGTCACGCTGGATTATAGAATTGCAAGCTCACAGGGAACCAGGACTTAATGACCTGGTCCCTTTAAAACCGGCTCTACAGAGGAGGCGTGTTTTTTATTAAAGTTTTTTTAATGTTTGATTGGCTGTTTTGAATGCTGCACTATTGTTTGTGATGTATTTAAATGAGTGGTTAGAACTTTTCAAACTGTCTGAAGAAGGGTGTTATCCCGAAAGCGCTAACCTGTGGATTTTATTGTGTTTTATTAAACGGAGTTTATACAACAGTTCATACAGCAGTGTCCTGCCTTCCTTCTGTTTGCTGCAAAATTACAAAGCCGCATCCAGGATTGACGCCTTAAAGCCACTACTGTGCCTGCGGCCCTACTCGCTCCATCGGCTGCATATGAAATGAGCCGCATGGAGGAGTTAACAATGGAGTTTAGGATTCCTAGCTGTGAGTTAATTTTATCCTGGGACCCAGCAGCTGACGGATCCTGTAAAACTTCTCCCAACTCTTTAAGAACATCTCTTTGAAGGCGGGTGAAGTGACACAAGTAGTTCAGCGACCGCATGGCAAAGGTCGCTGAAGAAAATATCCGCTTGCCGTACCTATCCATAGTCCTGGAATCCTTGTTAGGAGGATGGACAGGTACTGAAGGATCACCTAGTTCCTTCTTGGTGGCTGCAGCCACCACCATGGCATCAACCAGGACACCCTTTGTCAAAAATTGCCTATCAGGTGGGGCCGTGATGAATTTAGAAGGCCTCCGAGGAGTGGGTTCCACCGAATCTGCGTCCATCCACACCTTCTGAGCCACCACGTCCATAAGAGGGTCGAAAGGCGGAGACACCCAGGAGGTGGAGGGTCGAGACCCGAACGCCTCCAGGTATACCAACTCGTCCTCGGAAGGATTAAGGGAAGGCCAGTTCCCCCTCTGCTTAAGAAGTTCAAGGATGTCTGAGAAAGAGACATCCTCAGAGGGGGACCTTAGGGATCCCTCCGACTCATCCAAGTCAGTATCGGGTGTAATAGACTCGGGGGAGTCTAGATGTTTCCTCTTACATGTCCTCTTATGCGGAGGCTCACCTGACGGGTCAGGAGAAGCCTCGGAAGAGGAAGATATTCCCAGTGGGGAAACCAGAGGCGTTGGATCTCTGGGTCCGGGAGCAAGAGAGACGTCAGCAGGCACTGTAGTGGGAGGAGCCGATGGAACTGACAGTTGACTACACCCTGGGGCTAGTGCACTCCTCATCACCTCGAAGGCTCCCCCATCAGAGAGGCCAGAAGGCTCCCACTCTGAAGAGATAGGAACCCCAGGCCGCACCAACAGGGATGGCTCTGAGGCTGATGTTGGAGCTGAGCTCACCAGCGCCGAAGCTCCGAGAGGGAGAACAGGTTCGGACAAGGGTCCGATACCACTCGCCCCCTCGGAGCCGATGAGAGAGACCAGACGCCCGGATCCCTCCAATAAAGGCATCAAGGAGGAGATTGGAGCAGAGGACGATGGAGCCGAAGGGGGAGGTATTGGCTCCGAAGCCACAACAGTCACGGCTCTGAGGAGCTCTGTAGGAGAGTCGAAGGAGGAATGTTAGGTGGATGGGTAATAGCTACCATCTGATGATATGGGCTATGGAGCATTTGGGCCAATGCCTGAGACTTTAATAGTCTACTCACCACTCTCTCAAGGTCGTGGTCAGACAGCCTGGATGACCGAGAAGACCGGCTCCGATGGCTCCGCTCCGAGAGCAGGTGTGATCTCGGAGCCAAATGTATAGACTCCAACGAAGGGGATCTTGATCCCTTTCTGGAGATGGGTGGAGCCGAAGGAGCCGAGGATACATTGGCTCCAGCCGGAGCCAACAGTGAGTGCCTAGATTTAGCGGTATCGGCGCCGGGTGGAGCCGATACTGTAAGCTATGACACAGAAGGATCGGCTCCAGCTGGAGCCGATCTCGTCACAGAAGGCGAACCAGTAGCCGATGGCTTAGGGCTTGGAGCCGAAGGCTTTACTGGTTTCGAGGGCTTCCCCGGAGCAGACTTAGTCGGGGAGCTCTCAGGCTTTAATAAGACCCGCAGTATTAGTTTATTTCTGCACTCCTGCAGGACTCTTGGGCTGAAGGCGTGGCAGACAGAACAAGAGTCCTGCAGGTGCAGAGGTCCCAGGCAGTAAACTCAAGAAGTGTGACCGTCTGTCAGAGACATTTTCTGACAGCACGAGTCACACTTCTTGAAGCCTGAGACCTTTGTGTCCTTCGACATAACTGTGCTGAGGGAACACCAAGTACTAAAAAACACACACACACACACAATAAACACCCAATTCAAATGAAAAATTAAAACAGGGATACAAACACACCCAAACACCACAGAGAATCCCTGACAAAAAATAGGAAAGGGGGAGGCTTAAGGCCTAACTTAGGGTAAGGGATAAATAACTGGATAAGGGGAACCACTAACGGGAGATAGGGTAAAAAATCTAACCGTTAACAGTTAAGAAAATAACAGTAGTGACATAAAACGAAGGGGAGTGACTAAAAGTCTGAAAAATTGAAAACTTACCAGGAGCCGGTAAAAATGCACCTCGCAAGCGAAAGCGGCAAATGAGATCTGGGTAGTTATCGCCTTGCATCATGGGATATAGGGTTGCCTCGAGCCGGTAAAATTAGCTCTCGAGCTTTAGTAAGTGGCCGAGTCGGAGCCGAGGATCGGCTCCGAACCCATCCAGCAAGAATGAAGGCGAGATTGACAACTTAACATTTAAGTATATTGTATTTGCTGAGCACCACGTCAGGAGCGACAGCTGTTTACTTCTCCCTCTCTCTCTTTTCAGAGTTCACCCAGCCCAAAACTGAAAATAACAACTGGCTAGACTTTCAGTTTAAGGGTCTACCCTGTTTTCCCGGGTGCAAACAAAATAGTAGTAATAATTTCCTGTCATCTCTTTACTATCTCGTGTAACAACCTGGCAATTCTAATTGTGGCTGCAAAAGTAGGATACCAAGTATTCAAAGTAACCTACCTTACTTCCTTATCATAACATGAAATTTGATATTTACATCTTCCAAACTGTAGAGAAAGTGCACAAAAACTGGGTGTTCTATATAGAAATAAGCAGTTGCTTATAAGAACACAAGTCCACCATTGCATGCACACATCTCCTTTCAACACTCCTGCATGCCTCTCTGATTATCATTAACCTTAGAAAGACTAAATTAGCCAATCTTGACTCCTAAATAGCTAGGTTCACCACAGACTCTCCTTACAGGCCACACCACTGTGCAACTGTAAAACAACTTAAATGGCTAGAACTTCCTTACCTCCTGCTATATAACCAACTTACCTTAGCCCATAAAATCCTCCATCAGCCTAAGAAAACTTAGCATTTTGCACTCCAAAATGTAATACATCCTTATTCCAGAAATAGAACTCTCCACTCCAGCAATAAATTCTTTCTTCAGGTAACCAAAGCCAAAAACACAGCTGGTGATTCCCTGTTCTCCAACTTCATGCCAAAGATATAGAACAGACTGCCTACCCATGGGTCCACTTCTTAAACTCGAAATACTGAAATTTCGAATTTCAGTATTTCGAGCAGAGAATGTCATGCCCTCACAAACATGAAACACCACAAAAATGAACATTCACAACATCTAATCTAAGAAAACAAAAATACACCCCCCCCAAAAACAACACATAAACACTACAAAAATAAAACAGATAACACCACCCCACTACTTTATATATACCAACTCCAAGGTCGTACTAACCCAAACAAAAAGGAACACACCTTCCCTGACTTGCCCACACTCCCACTGCAGACAGTCATATTTGAACTCACTAATAACACACACAAACTACACATGTACAAAAATCATCACATTCGGCACTCGCACACACATACTCTCACCCACCTACCCCAACCTACTTCTACAACTCCCCACAACAACCAAACATTAATACATTAACATTAAAACCTTTAAATTGAACACCTACCTGAATCTCTGTACAGAAACAAACATCACTCGGTGTACCAAACAACTCTTAAAGTGACAGCACACACTGAATTACACACCATAGTAAACACAACACATATTCGGTAAACAAAGATTCGACATAGTGCAGTTCTGAAAAACTGCACTTTGAACAATCTCTGCTCGAAATACTGAAATTCGAGATTTCAGTATTTTGGGTTTAAGAAGTGGACCCTTAGCCACATATCATCCAGTTCTTCCTTAGCCTGGTTCAAAACAATCCTAAAAACTTAGCTAACACCTGGTTATGTTCCTGTGCAAATCTTAGTTACTTCCTGTCAACAGACCTTATATTTACTCTCACTTCTAATAACTAAACTACCAACATACAAGCATCTCTAACTTTAACTCTAGAGACTTAGTTAAACCTCATCTTTACATGCTACAATAATATATGACTTGTGAATACTTTTTAAATTGTACTCCCAATCACATGTATTCTGACTTAGCTGTCTGTGTATATACAGTGTTACCTTAAAATGAGTGTAAATGTATATCTTCTTTAAGTATCTTGAATATATCTAGTATTTTCTATATCTACCTTTTAAATGTGTAATTTGCATTAATCTGTATTTTACTTTATGTAGTTCTGTTAAGTGAAACTTTTCTCCCTGGGCCTCTGCTGTAAAAGGGCATGTGTCCAGTCAGACTTTCCCAGTAAACAAATATAAATAATTGATTTTATGAGCAACTTTGTGGACAGGAAAAGGTTTCTGAAGGGGGGTGGTAGGAGTTGTATGTAGATTTGTTTGTGTGATTTCTGGGATGGAGGTATAAAAGTACTGCATAGTAGGCAGTGATCCAGTTTGTTTTTCAAGGAAGACCAGTGTATAAGGACTCTAGCAGGGAGCAGTGATGTGTTTTTGAAGGCATCCTAATATGAACATGTCTACTATATGGTAAGTTTGTCCAATATGAATAAGAAGGAAGACAAAATACCGGTGAGTGGATTAATGAAAGAAGTTCAATCTGTAAAACATTTTTGAGTGGAATAAGGAAGCGACAAGTTAATTTATGTGTGAAGTTATAAAGTAGCGTTTCATTCTATAGTGGACAACTTGAGTGGTGTTAAAATGTTTCATTTTTTGATCATTTTAGAGAGTTTGGTGTTCAGGTGATAAGTTGCTATTGGATATCCTACATATTTTACTTTGTGTGTGGGATATCGCCAAAAACTGTGATTGCATGTAAGGCAGACCAGATGTGTATTTATGCAGAGTAGATGTATTTATAGTGAATAGTCAAGATGGAGTACATTTATTTATAATGGATAGTACTGAATAGGATGTAATGGCCCCTTTTACTAGGATATTTGATTGTTTCTTCAATGTTTTACATACTTATGCCTTCTGTTACCATTGCTATATCTTAATCTGTTTTTTGTGCTGTTTTCCCAGATCCCCTCTGAAAGTCAATCTTCCTTCGTAGTGTTATCCTAACAAAATGTAATTAAGTGAATAAAGGGGGTACATATAAATCAAATGTAGATATTTAAAGCTATGTCATAGAGACAATCTTTTTTTATTTGGTATTTATTTGTTTTATGATTGGGTTGTCCAGCTTGGTTGTGACCCATTCTCAGTGGAGGCATACCTTCATGTCTTCCTTTGCAAGTATAATAGGATCTAAGCTTTGCATTTAAATCACCTCAAATAATTGGGTCTATATTATATTAGTGAACGCTTGAAACTGCGAACGCTATATAATCAACCCAAACACTATGAAAATGCAAAACGTCGAACACATGGCTCAGCGATTTTTTTTTTCCTCAGGGAAAAAATATCGCTGATCCCTTTAAAAAAAAACACAACTATACCAACTCCGAGATCGCACAACAGTGGAGGAAATGGCAAAGTCCCAAAAACTGCCCAGTGATGTTTTTCCCTAGGAAAAAAAATCACTGTTCCTTGCTTTCGGCATTTTGCCATTTCACGTAAACACGTTTGAAACAGCGTTCACAACTTAAATGTTCACTTAAATAATAGGAACCCAAATAATCTCCTTGTGTAGCATGTTTCTTCCCCTTATCTCTTCCCACAGTTTGCTGTCAGTTTGCTCTTCTGTAATAGTCACCAAATTATGTGTATTCATTAAAATAATTTCCTTTTCCATTGTCATTTTATTTACTGGCATATTAGCTGTTTGAAGTTACAAAGGATTTGAGCTATTTTTAATCAAAGTTAAAAGCCTTTCAATTGTTCTTTCATATTTGCAACATTTTTGCTGCTGATACTCCATAAATTTGATAATATTGTACTTTTGTACCTTCTTTTTCTATCCACATCTCTTGGTATTTATAGTGCTGCAGAAACTTGCAAAAATTTTCTCTTTGCTTATTTAAATATCCAGTTGTGTTCCATGATACTATGTTGTTTACTAGCCATACTTGTATTTTCTTTTCCCTCATATAAAATTTTCTTGCAGTCATCAGTCCTGCTTACTTTTGCTTTACAGCAAACTCTGTGCACTTATAAATGCTCCATTTTTTGCTAGCTTTCTTTAGGTCTCCATAAAATGGAGTGCACCACATATCAATATGAGCAGTACTTCTGTCTGTCCAATACATTTCTTTTATATCCTGCTCTTATTAAAAAAAGTATTTTAGTGCCTTCTTGAACATATTGGGTATTTAAAAGTTTTCATCATGAAAATAAATAACCCCCGCGATTCATGAACCTTGCGCCAGGCGCACGCATAGCGTAGGTGTTACAATGCCAAATATGGCCGCCGAGCGATTCAGGTACGATCCAATTCCATGTGCACTACCGGCGTGCACCAGATCTGCGCAGCCCCCAGCGTAGGTATGCTAAACACCCCATGTGCGGTGTGTCACCATGCAAATGAAGGCATATAGCGATTCACGAAGTGGTGCAGGCGTAGCATAAGCCCACGGCAATGTAAACCAAAAAAAAACGGTTTACATTTTCTCAAACATAACATCGGAGTAATGGAAGAGTGTCAGACCCAGGTATCACACTGTTAACATATGCCAATGGCGAAATACACAGACAATGGCAAAAGAAAACATGCACAACACGTAAATAACAACTTAAATGGCATGTCCACAGTAACTCACATCAGAACCGCAGGACATGTGTGCGGAAGGTGCAACATAATGAAATAATATAACAATGTTATAAAACAGCATCGTAATAGACATCAGGTCCACAGCATAATACACCATGGTATGCAAGGAACACCACAACCACGGTGCAAGGGTTGCCAAGGACTCGCGGCAGTCTTCGGCGTGGTAACTATGAATTAGTAGTCAATGCCATGCAAATGAGGCAGATAATATTGAATCACAAATCTCCCGCCGGAGTAAGGCTGTACCAAACGGCGCAGCGGTAATACACTGAGGAGTGGCTCAGAGGGAATACATGACATCTGCAGAGGGGTGTGCCACCGTAGCAGTAAGCACATTGGAGCACAGCAAACCTGGGCTGTACATCGCAAATCAAAGCTGCAGGACCGGGGTGTGGGATAATAGTTTAGCTGAGAGCACACAATGCGCGCAAAAGTGCATGTGTACGAGGATGTCAACATTCCCGGAACCTGGTCATGTGACGCACGCCCCGCAAACAATATCGGAAACAGGAAGGTGATGTGAAGAATATAAGGAAATGCGGAAGAAGTGTAATTGGAGTACTAATGAGCAATCAACACTAATCAACCCACGAAGGCCAATCGGTGGCAGCTGACAATTCTGCATGCAGAAACCTGCAAAACGGGATAGGGGAGGCATATGAATGCAAAGAAAGTAGGGGAGGTAGCAGACTGCAAAGATAGAAGACCTGACACAGCAGAGCAACACAGACAGGCAGCACAATGGCAGTAGCACACAAAACGCATGATATGCCATGTCCATGAAAGTAGAAATGACAGTGCTCTGCAGGATGCATGCCAGAAAATGGTAGGTGCAACGTGCAGAAATAGTAAGGGAAGGTCGAAAGGTAATCCATGACAGGCAAGAGTAATGCAACACCAAAGGCAACACCGTTGTAGTTCCATCGGTAAAACATGGAAGATAACCCTTAGATATGGCCGTACAAACACACCCTATGACATCATCGGTGTGCACAGCACAATAGTATAAAGTGTGAATGCACACAACACACAGCCGTGTATTCCCAAATGCCGCACCATAGGTGTAAACACACGGGGAACTTTTAAAATGTACATGTTGGGTGCTGCCGTGGCTGTGATCCATCAGCATGTGTTAGAGACAGACGGTGTTATGGAGGAGGGTGCCGACAACCACCGCAGGCCTCGGAGGAGGAGGAGAGTGTTCAGACCAAGGGTAACCTACCAGGGGCTACATGACCAGGAGATAGTGGAGCGTTACAGGGTGGACAGGGACATGTTACAGCAAATAGTGGAGCTGTGCTGGCCACGCCTGAGAACAAGAAACAACAGAGGGGAACCCATCCCAGTGGACACAAAGGTATGTGTAAGCTTGCGAATACTGGCCACAGGTACCTTTCAAAGGCCAACTGGAGATATAATGGGCATCTCACAGGCATCAGCATCCAGGGTACTACACCAGTTCCTGGATGCCATGTTACCACATGCCAATGAGCATATATACTTCCCCAGATCTCAGGAGGAGTTGGCTAGCAATATGCGCCACTTCCACCGTGTGGCACAATACCCGGAGGTACTGGGTGTGATAGACTGTACGCACATTCAAATCAAGTCACCACCTGGCGAGCAGGGTAGACGCTACATAAACCGCAAGGGATTCCACTCCATCAATTGCCAGGTCGTGTGCAATGCCCAGGGCATTATCATGGATGTGTGTGCTGGCAGCCCTGGAAGTTACCACAACTCCCATATCTGGCATGCCTCACAGCTGTACCAGGTATTTGTCAGGGGGGACATCCTACAAGGCCATCTCATGGGGGATGCTGGCTATGCACTGGAGCCATGGATGATGACTCCCATCAGAAATGCACACACACACATGCAAGAACGCCATAATGAGGCACACGCACAAACCAGAATAATCATAGAGCGTGTGTTCGGGATGCTGAAATCACGGTTCCGATGCTTGGATACATCTGGTGGAGCCTTGCAGTACTCTCCAGGCACATGTGCCCACATATTCATAGTATGTGCCATGCTACATAATATGATCCTGCGGAAGCAGCTGCTGCAGGGACATAATGGTGAAGGGCCACAAAGCCCACCACAATTGCCAAGGCCAGTCCAGGCACAGAGGGTTCCGGACCAGGAACAAACTGTGCCAGCCCCAGTAGGCAGACGGAGGCGTACCCAATATGCCTACGCCTTGGCAAAGAGGGAACGTATAGCACATACTCTGACAGCGTAGGCCCCATGGACTGACACCTCCCCACCTGCACACACAGTGAAATGGACGGCACACAAACATGACCACCTGTAAAGTGTAATGTATGGGTGGCCTTATGTGTGACTCCAACATAGGCAGCCCCCAAACACTGTAAACCCAACAGCCAGTGGAACATGTGACCCCAACACCTGAACAGTACGTGAGTCCTAGAGCATATGACGTTGCTGTTTGCCTGCCACGGTCGCCGCAAGATGTATACATATAAATATATATATATATATATATATATATATATATATATATATATATATATATATATGTATATATATATATATATATATATGTATATATATATATGATATATTTATAGATAAATATGTACACATATACATATATATAATACAGATAAGACAGGGAATCAAAGGGATATAAGGTGACTGAGAGGTATCCCGCGATATCTGTACATAGTATACATAGTGCAATGACAATCTGAACATCTGGGAGGTTCAAAATAAGAGGATACCGCCAACCATGGAGCATGTAACATACCGATATGCATAACTGCGAGGCTGAAAGACCGCCAGAACACAGTACTGTAACAGTACATGCACGTGTAATAGTATGATGATATGAAGGGAGAGGTAGACACCGCCTCCAGTGTTGCGGTCCACGTAGGTACTGTGTGCAACCGTCTCCGTGAGTGCCGTAGTATGTTAGTATGTGTACGTGTGCGCTGAGGGTGCCGTGTGCGTCGCTGTGTGAGTGTAATGTGTGTGTGTCTGCAACATGTGTATGTTGGTGCCAAGTTAGAGGCAGAGCAGAATATTAGGTGTAGGCATATGGTAAACTAGCCTCAGGCATATGTTCACCACTAGTCCCACAGTAGTAGTGACAGCCCCACCCTGGCTAGGTGTGTAGTGACATAGAACGATACAAAGTGAATATGTCCCAGATGGTAGCACAGGAATATTCCCCATGAGAAATGGAAAGGACGTATGTAATAGTCATGCCTGCATGTACGACACTGATATGTTACATGCAATATGATACGTTGGCAAAGCCACACAGCAATAGGTATGTATCGCGGAAATATGTATGTGCTACCCCAGTACTGACCGTGGCCACGTGTTGGCCCATAAACACCGGTGTGTGTTCTACAAGTGTCACACAATCAATTCCCATTGAATATGTGGCAACCACTGGCAAACAGGCTATCCCAACAACAGGACCACAATGACTGCAAATATCTGGGACAGACTGACAAGGGATAGTTGTCACGTACACATAACCGCTGATATACCACAGATGTTATGGAGGTATACATGCATCAAGCTCGCCTGCAGGCGATACCGACACCACATGACAACAGCCCAACCTACAATCCCATAACAAAAGACTATTAACTGTTACCCCTCCAAGTAGGGATGGAGCACACAGACAACTATACTGGTTATGTAGAGATGCAAGGCCCACAAACCGTATCCATGACGTACAACCACCGATATCCCCCACAGTAGATAATAAAGGAATACAAACCGTAATAGCAGCACAAACATACAGTCAGTCAATGACATCTGCATAACCACAACATATCGCGTGGGAGACACAATTAAAGGCGGATGCATAATTGCATGCGTTGTATAAATGCAAACAATAGCCATGTTACAGTTTGGAATGCAATACTCCGTTATCATTTGTCGGCAGGACAGGTACACCCACATGTCGAACCAAATACTACACCTGTCACACACAATCCACGGGTGACTTGAATGCAGAATATACTTGTCCCTATGCATTGCAGATGCAGTTACACATAACATAAGACAATACAGACCATCTCCACGAAGGTAGGGCAAATAGCCAACGCCCAGGCGGAGAATCCAATTATACCCCAGTATCGACGCGTAATTACCGAATGGAGTAGATGCACAGGTGATATGCACGTAATTACTCACGTACACATAGCTGCTGACATACCACAGAAGTTACGGGGGTATACATGCAGCAAGGCCACGTGCAGACGATATTGGAACCAATTAACAACAGCCCAACCCACACTCCCATAACAAAAGACTATTAACTGTTACCTCTCCAAGTAGGAATGGAGCACACAGACAACTATACTGTCCATGTAGAGATGCAAGGCCTACAACCTGTATCTGTCACGTACAACCACCGATATCCCCCACCATAGATATTAAAGGAATACAAACCGTAATAGCAACACAAACATACAGTCAGTTAATGACATCTGCATAACCACAACATATCGCGTGGGAGACACAATTAAAGGCGGATGCATACTTGCATGCATTGTATAAAGGAATACAACAGCCATGTTACAGTTCTGAATGCAATACCCCGTTATCAGTTGTCGGCAGGACAGGTACACCCACATGTCGAACCAAATACTACACCTGTCACACACAATCCACGGGTGACATGACTTCAAAATATACATTTCGCTATGCATAGCAGTTGCAGTTACACATAACATAACACAATACAGACCATCTCCATGAAGGTAGGGCAAATAGCCAAGGCCCAGGTGGAGACTCCAATTATACCCCTGTATCGACGCGTAATTTCCGAATGGAGTAGATGCACAGGTGATATGCACGTAATTACTCACTGAGGAACAGCAATTGGTGGGATGAATCCACATGTTGCAGGTATCGACGTATATAAGGATGACTCTCAGGATATTCAAACCGTATGCTCATACCGAAACAGCATTGTACTACCGAAAACGAAAGGAAACGGAAAAACGATACACGATACATGGAACGACACACCAACAAGGTATGTGGAACACACGATATGTAAGGTTGTGTAACGCATGATCTGTATTAATAAGCTGTACTGTATTGGAATGGTGGTTGTAATTAATTACACTTGTCCGTAATGCAGAAAGTGGTGAAAGGTAGTTATGTAGTGATATCTTGCTGAGCATACCAACGCTTGTAGACACCGTGTGTACAGCAGCGGGACATTATGTACACAGCGGAGACACCACAAGGGATGCCACAGGAGGGCATTAAAGATAACAATGCCATACCACACACTGTTGCTGGCAGTGGATGTCCAACAAGGAAGCGCCATAGCAGGGGTTAGTACATGTATGTATACTGTCACAGCACGCATGTGTATGAGCATATACCGTTGATGTCATATGTAAGGTGTGGCCGACGTGCAAGTATGCCCTGCATTAGGGGATAGTATGTGAAATATGTGTAATGTAAAGTTGTCTAGGTAGATATGACAGATATCATACACAGTATCACAGGCATATCATACATAACACAGGTACCACCTATTGAATGTACAATAACAGGATACATATGGCCTGTAGGTATGGGACAGAGTAGTAGCATGATACCTAGTCTAAATGGAAGGGACACCAAGTAACCATGCCCACAGGACTTGTAGTAGCTGCACAGGTGCACAGTGGGCAACAATGCAGTCTGGCAGGTCCACGTGTAAGCACATTGGCAGTGTACACAGTAGTGTCACCTCTCCATGGTAGTGTCCTGTTAACAGCAGTGGCAGGTGTCAACTGCACCACTACACAGTACCGTTGCTGTGGTGGTACCAGGACTACGTGTCACTCAAACAGCAAGGGAGGTATCACATGAACAGTGCTACCGTGTGTCCCTGCGGGATGTACACAGGACCTATGTTCCACAGCATGGTGCATGTTGTGTTCGTAGAAGTAACACAGAAGCCCAGCCCATGCAGTGTGGCATGTGTGCACATATCCAGGAGCATTCCGTTCACACTGCCCACCGCAGATGGCATGTATGAGGAGTATAGTTTCATATATATATATATATATATATATATATATATATATATATATATATATATATATATATATATATATAATTTGTATTTTTCTCTGCCTACTGTAGTCGTTATGTAACCTGTCCTTTGTGGACATTCGTCTATTTTAGTAATTTGTTACAAAGATGTTTACTTTGTTCTATTGGGCTTCTTCCTCCGTGTGTGGAGCTTTTCTCCCCGGGCCTCTACTGAAAATGGACATCTATCCAGCTAGACTAGCCCGGTCAACAAATGTAAAATAAAAATAAAATAAAAATAAAATAAATATGCATCACTAATGTGGAGGACATGGGCCGTGTCAGAGCAGAAGACACCCCTGAGTATGTGGTATGCAGATGTGTACAGATGTGTTGTCCGTATGTCAGCCGCATATGTAAACTGTCTGAGCCCAGTAAACATCGTGGCATGTCAGTGTTGTGCCATGTAAAGCTGTAGCTGTTGTTGAAGGTACACCATAAATGTGTTATTGTACCCTTGACTGTGTGTAGATGTGTGTAGTTCACAGGTACAATGGCCACCTATGTACCAGCATCACACACAGTACAGATAGGTGTGGCCTTGCAGAAGGATATCCATGCCACAGTGGAATACGGTAACCACAGGACTGTGTGTGGCATAGGTGTGTACTGCAACCATGTACAATGTGATATGTATGTATGGGACCACTATCCATGTGATAGTCAGTGGGTGAATGTTGTTATGCAAAGGTGATGTGCATGCATCATGTGTCATGCATCCTGATGCCATGATACGCATATGAAGTATCCGCCACACTGACACCCGTATGGTTGGTATCGGTATGAGCTGGTGGAGCAATAATGGCGCTTGGTATGTAGGTGTGGGAAATCTAGGCATGGACAGTACTCTGTGACAGCATGTTCCGTATGTAAGCATATAGTGAACATGAGTGGCCCTATGACTGAGGACTGTGTAATGCAATATGTACCTGACATGTAGTAGGTACTATGGTATGCTGGCACCACTGTGTGTACAGTCCATGAGCCATATAGCATAACATCCGGAGACACAGGGTATGATGTGCAGGTGGATGTGTATGTTGTCAATACCAGAATGTGGAATGTTGCTGAAAGGCAATGTGAGGACAACGTAGGATGTGTCGGCCTCCGTACCATCCTCAACTGCCCATGCAACTGTATGACAGATGGCCAGCATGTGTATGTGCCTTGCTGTGGCATACACAAGCCCAGCACAGGTGCTAGGAAAGGACTGGAGGCCATCAATGTGTGTGGGAATCACGTTCCTGAGGATGTGCCCCATTGCCATGCAGAATGGTCCAGTCACGGGTGTATGACTATAGTCCCACTCGGGCAATGCAGTGCCACCCGTGTGTAGTGCGATAAATGCCGCTGTGTGGCGGTCAGGGTCCACAATGTCTGACAAAAGGCTAGCAGTGAATATAGTGGCCTGGTGCGGAGTCATATACCGAACAGGTTGGTGGGACATTACAGCCAGTGACATTTGAAGGTGACATTTGGCCAGTGTCCCAGGACATATTGTGTGCATGTCAGTACTGTGTATGTGACCACACGGACACTACGATGGCCATGTATGGATTGCGACCCTGTAGTGAGTGAGAGGGTGTATTGTCGTTAAGTACGCCATCGCCTGGCACGTTGCCAACATTAGCTCGGTCTGCACTGCTTGGGTGACTACTGTATGTGACATCGGATGTGGATGTTGCCAAAGAATACTGACATACCACCACAATGCCTGAGGCCCCACACCGCAATGTGCGGCAGTCATGTTTAGGTAGCTAGCCTTGGAGTATGTGATGATGGACCTCAGGGAACCACCATGGCTGAAAAGTGATGCACCCCACACATGTGAATGTACATCACTGTGCAACAGCCTGTACATGTGGTTGTACATATGTGCAGGGAACATGACCACCACAGTGGCGTCTGTGAACTGGTCAGTATCGCCATGTATCTGTGTGGAATAGCATGATTCCTGCAATTGTGTACATGCTACTGCAGCGCACTGTGGTATGTGTCAGCATATGTATGTGCAGTGTCCATCTGCTTGGGTGTCATGATGTTAACAACTGCTGTCAGCAGACGTCCGTAGTAGTTGTTGTAGTACACATGTTCCATGCATGCTGTGATGGGTGTGTTTCCAGGGGGTGGCTAGCAAGGCCGTGTAGCATATGTGTTGAATCTACCAAAGAGGGGATAACCCAGGTGTGTCACACCAGTCACATGGAGGTAGTGTTCATGCTAAGGGTAGTGTAGGCATGGTATGTGCTGTGTATTGTTTCACCCAGCTGAGCGGAGTGCATGACTCAAGCATGTGTAGGTACATGGGTGTCTATCCCAGGGAAGTGTGGGTTATTGTCAGCACACAGCAGTGGTAGCTGTCTGAGGCCTAATGTACACTAAAACAACACAGACAGTATGTAACCTGTGGTGTACACTGTCGACTCTGTCGCGTGTTACAATGTGTATAGCGGTCACGGTTATCTGCACATGGAGCACCTATGATGCATTGTGTTAAGCAACTATCCAGGATGTGTGCAAAACACTGTGTGATGTGTGAGCCCCTCATCTGTGGGTGTTCTGGTCCAGGTATGTGCCTGGAAGGTATGGCCTGTGTACAACCGTAATCGCAGGTGTGCTGCGCAGAGCATGGAGCCAGGTCCCAGTCACCGCAGAGATATGTGAGTGGTGCAATAGTGTGTGTGCCCTGCTTGTGTGCATCACAGTGGAAGATGCAAGCATTGTTCCACATGACCCCATGCCGTGCCTGCCAGTTACAGCCCTGCTGGTGACAGTTATGTGAAACTGCCAGAGAGACAGTATAGCATGTGATGATGTACATGTGTGCTCTACACCCCAGGCCGATGGCTGCAGGTCATGAGTGCCACAGCATTGTGTTTGACCTGGACTGTCATAGCGGTCAGATACCACATGCCTGTACAATAACAGTAGGAACATAGGCAACTGTTGCAGTGACACAGTAGGTCAATGTACAGTGTCCCCATGTCCAGACCACTGCCGACTGTACACTATGGCTAGACACACACCCAGAGGGCTATAACACCGGTGAGCCATTGCATGTCCCAGTACACGTAGTCTGTGTATTGCCATCACAGGGCAGTCACAATAACATGATGTATGAGAGATATATTGTACCAGGTGATGTGTCATGTGTGCGTATGTTGAGTTTCAGAGGTGTTCACCCATCCGCAACATCTCAGTGCATGATGCCTTGTGTAACATGATGTGTGGAACTGCACTGTGATTCACAACAGCGTCATCCGTGACTGGTGTGTTGTGAATGGTATAACCCATGAGTCTGCGGGATATACACTGATGTTGGCTGCCATGCTGGGGGCCACCAGTGGTGCCTACAGTGGTCATACAGACATATTGCATACATTGTTCTTGCAGGAATGTCCATTGTTGTAGATGATGTGTTACTACGTGATGGTCGGTGTGTGTTGTGAATGTTACCCATCCAGACGTGACCGTCAGGTGCAGTCATGGTTGTCGACAGCATCACCCCCATCCACAGCTGTCAGCACCCTGTCCCCAGAATGGGTAACAGTAGCCCTCGTACTGTGTGACTAATGTGCAGATCGTAGAACACCTACTACTGGCTGCCTGACAGTGTCATCTAGGAAGGGTATATGATGGCTGAAATACGCTGCTTCAATGTATAAATATGATATCCCAATGAATTACAATGATTCCCATCTAGTAAGCCATGGCTGGCATGTAAACCGTGTACAACAATGACTGTGTGACTGACCCTTCCAATGTGGGGCCGTGATGAACATGCACCCGTTAGAACACCAAATGAGGTACGTTGCACATAATGATGTACAACTGACAGCTATGGGCACAGCATGGATGCAGAAGCACATCTCCCACAGGCAGTACCGCTGTATGGTGGTAGGGGGGCATTGCACGAGTACATGTGACAGTTGCTATATTGCCACATGTACGACATATCTGTCATATAGGGGTAGCACTGGTACGTGACGGTTGGACATGCCTGTACATACGACCATGTCCCACAGGATATGTGTTAAGTGTGTACAACACCTGTCATACCATCAGCAAGCTGTGAAGTGTATGACTGCCAGTGTACCTGTGTGACATGTTGTGCAATGGGTGCAAAGGTACGCAGTAGCACATTACATGCTCACATGTCCTGCACAGGTGCATAGCCTGACAATACAATACAAATAGGGTGTTGTATAATAGCAACCCACCTTTCTGGGTAAAGTGTGCATGTCCATGACACATTAGCACCTGAGATGTTAGCAGTACAGCTGTACAGGGCGGCAAGTATATTTGATTACAAATACCCTTGCATGTTCCACCAGTGGCCTGTTGACAGACAGACATCAACACAATGTGCAGCATTGACATGTGCACAGCACATCACCGCTGGCTACCATAGAACAGGGTTAATGTGTTGACATGTGCAAAGAACATTAGCGCCATCTACAGTCAAACACGGTATGTGTTAAACCCCACCGTCATTGTAGCCCATGCCACAGAGAGACATGTTATGCATCTGTGTATGTACGGCTGGGAATGGACCTGGCCTAGCAGTATAGCTGTGTCAGTGTTGCGAACAACATACTGAATGGGCTGTGTGTGTGAGGTGTGTGTCATAAGGTTATGGTCTGATGGATGATACCAGCATTGCCACTGCTATGTGAACATCCCCGTCCCCATAAATGAATACCTCGGCTGTGCTCAACACCATGGTCACTGTGGAAGGGATGGTGCTGTGCAGTGCACCCGACGACATGGTGGTGACAGCAGGCACTGGATGTAGACATATGAGGTATCCATGTCAGGTAGGGGTACCATCCATGTGCACGGGATATCACCGTGCGGGCATATGCAGCACTGTGTTGAACAATATTACAGCACATAGCACCCGTCAGGGGTAATGTTTATGCATGGGTGTGCGATACCAGCATGCACCATACACACCCCCACCATGCAGCATGCTGCCTACCTTGCAGAAGGACATTGCCCACACCATGATGATGGACATGCAACATGTCCATATACCCATATAAACGACATATGGAATGGACAGCCACCGTCCCAATACTGGTATTCCACAGGCTGGACACATCCCTGTGCCATATATGTGATATACCCTGCCATACCATGCAACCCTGTCCATCACGGCTGCACGTGCCATCACAGTCATACATGGTGCAATGGCCACATGGCACATGCACTATCAACTGACTGGATCAGTAATGTGGCACTGATGCACCTTGTGGTGTCACAATTGCTGTGTGACAGCATGTAGAACGTGCGCGCACATGCTATGTGTGACCATCCCTGCAAATGTCATATGATTACACATTGTCCCATGTGTATCACATGTGCAATACAGGCGAGCCGTGGCAGGATGTCCAACACCCATACAGTGCTGAGTAGATGTATATGGCAAAACACATGCATGTACAGGTGTCCATGTGTATGTGTGCAGTGCTACTGCTGACGTCCATAACTGCTGCATCTGCGATGCTATGTGACATATACACAGCATCCAGGTGAACAGTAGTACTGTGGACACATCGGGCCAAGTGCAGATTGGTAGGAACACAGGTGCAGGCAGGTACACATGTCCACAGCACGTTACCATCTACATGGAGTATGTACAGTGTGATGAGTTGACACAGAGATATGATATGATATCCACTGCATAACTGTGTGACAGGTGTGGCAGCAACACGTCAGCTGTGTCAGTGTCATGATGCATCCCAGAGATTACTGTGCAGATGTCGTACATGTCATAGCAATGTATGTTCAGCGGTATGCCAGTACATCAGCATGAATGTGACCTGTCACCATCATTATGTCTTACAGATAATGCCACGTTCACGACTCCCAGCCTTCAGCCACCAGGAGGATGAAGTAATCATACCATTGCTCCATGACAACTATGACGTGCTGTTCAGCCATGTGCCACAGCAAGCGCAGCAGCGGGATGACCTGTGGCAGGATATACGCAGGAGGGTGAATGACGTGGGTGGCAACAACTGCACCTACCAGCAGGTACGCCGACACTGCACGGACTTCATATGGCATGCAAAACAGCGTGCCGCTGCAATTGCCAGAGAACAAGGTGGAACAGGTGGTTGGCCACCAACCCAGCCCCCACTCACACACACAGAGGAGCTACTGGCCAGTCTGGGGACACCCATGGAACAGCATGCAGAAACACTAGCCGCCATCGTGGAGGTGGGTGTCTCCCAACCAATGAGCCTGGAGCTGCCTGGTAAGTCAGTCCTGCATATGAGTATGATATCCACTGTAGTTGCAGGTGTCACTGTACATCATGTAAAGTAACAACACATGCCAGGTATATGGGCACACAAGCCGCATACTACAGTATGCTACGTTGTGTATGCAGACGTGTGCATACCATATGCTATCACACAGGTACATGCTGTCACATGCACAGTGCGAACTGTGGCTGTCATACAGTCATGGATAATGTTTATACTATTGTGTCGCCCCTATACAGGTACCTCTGGCGTGTCGCACAGACATGGGTCCGTCGCAGGTGAGACTGTTGTCAGTATCAGGAATGTTACAGTGTAGAGTTATTTGCCATGTGGCCAGGTATAACATGCACACCTGGGTTTAGTTCCAGTCATGTTATACAGGTTGCACCACCAGACACACACATGCCACCCGTGTGCAGTAGATACAACCGTTATTATACACCAGCATGAAACCACAGTACCTGTCAATGTGATATGTGCGGTCAGCTATGCATACCACGGTGAAGGTGTTCTACAATGGATGCATATGTAGTATGCATTGGAACAACATTCGTGGTACGCACACAGTACCACACAGTGAGCATTGATCTGGGCAGCACAGAGGTGTCATCAATGTGACATATGCCCCTACATTGTGTGCACACATTGTGACACACCACCCGACATGTCCCAAGCTGGTGGTGTTCTGTCTGCAATATTGTCACACCATCACATGACCTACACCCGACATAACAAACATCCACACTGTTGTCTGCATAGCCCTGTGGAGTGTGACACCTCTGACATGTATGGGTGTATGTCACATGGGACACCACAGACATGTGTACAAGATGCCCATCACACACAATTGTCCAAGACCCGTTCACACATGGCCATTGGTGATAGCCACAGGCATGTTGCCACACAGTACGCCTGATGTGGATAGACCCCGTTGCACATTGTCCACACATAGTGCAATCATAGCCGTAGTGGACCAACTGTACATTTGATGTGTTACACCGGACAACCGGAATGCCTGTCTGCAGCCACCGGAGGCATCACCGATGTCTACCATATACATGCTGTGGAACAGCATGACTGTGTTGCAGTCATGGCATTGCAATGCGTCCATGTTATGCATTGCACAGCAACATACATGCGTCATGTTGCCATGCAGTGGCACAGTGCCAGTACTCCACACTGTATAGCTATGTACACGGCTCACACTAACCACACCTGCACATACATATGTGCTGAACATGCATTCTATCTGTAGGCTGTACACACAACACTGCACTGTGAAGCCCATTATGATGTGGTGCATGTGGCGGGACACCATTGTGTCACACATGTATACATGTCACTGCACATGTCAGCGGATTACATGTCAAGGTAATGTCAGCCATGTGTATTGTTAACCTGTTTGTGGCCACATGGTGTATCATGGTGATGCATGCAAACTACCATGATTGTGTGTACTGCATGCCTACTGATATGACACCTGCTTGATGTAGTGTGCACCCCAGGGTGGTATGCATACTAACACTATTAATGTCTGAGCTGCATTCCCTGTGCTGTAGTGCAGGAATGCTGCATGCCATCTGTAATATCACATGCATGGTGTGTCTGTGTGTGTGTGTCTGTCTGTGTGTGTCTGTGGGTGTGTGTCTGTCTGTGTGTGTCTGTGGGTGTGTGTCTGTCTGTGTGTGTGTGTCTGTGGGTGTGTCTGTCTGTGTGTGTGTCTGTGGGTGTGTGTCTGTCTGTGTGTGTGTCTGTGGGTGTGTGTCTGTGGGTGTCTGTGTGTGTGTGTGTCTGTGTGTGTGTGTGTGTGTGTGTGTGTGTGTGTGTGTGTGTGTGTGTGTGTGTGTCTGTGTGTGTGTGTGTCAGTGTGTAATGTACCTTACAGTATGTCTTTGCATTCACAGGTGGTGTAGGTGCGTTACCCTCCTGCGGTCCATCTGATGTTAGTGTCCCCACGGATACTAGCGGTGATGACCATATGCATGAGGTATAGGCAGGGTTGTCAGAGGCAGAATCTGCGCCATTGGTTACCATCCCACCTATGTCCCCCTCATCCCCGCACATGGTTCTGATGCCAACACATACCACATCACCGTTGCCCATAGAGGAAGGGCAGTCAGTGTCTGTTGGCATTGAACAGGAATGTGTGGTGGCTACAGAAGGTGTGACTACACACCATGTTGCCAGTGTAATGACTGGTGATGTGCCACACAGGCATGTGGCTGGTGCTGCTCGTAGGAGGACCTCTGGCAGACATGCACCTGCAGTACAGGGCGCAGCAGCTGGTATCACCAGACGCATGTTCCAGACTGTAATGGTGGCACAGGCACGTGCAGAACAGCAGAACCAAGAAGGGCAGAGGCTGCAGAGGGCTGCAATCCGTACCCTAAATGACAACATCCAGTCATTGGCGAATGCTCAACAGCAGATTGCTAATGTACTGGATAGGCGATTAGGTGAAATGGTTGGAATCCTTGACCGAGGCATGGCAATCCACGAGCGTGAGCTGTCTGTGCTGGAACACCTGGTAGGGGTGAGGCATAGGACACATGGGAGTAGGCCAGCAACACCACCTAGCGGTGGTTGACGTGTGAGTGCCACCTCTCATGCCCACTCCCATAGTGCCGGTAGCAGTAGCAGTGCAGCTGGTGCTGCACTGTCCACACCAGGACACAGTAGGCCATGTGGACGTGGCCCTGGCTGGTCCCATCGTGGATACGGTTCCAGCGGACATGTGTCATCGGACAGTAGCCACTCTATACCTCCACCTGGTACTGCCCGTGCAACCCCTGGCAGGCACAGGTCACATGGCCGTGGACGGACACAGTGAGCTGTACAACCTGCACTGTACAGTCTGGGGCTGTCAATTATACCCTGTGTAGGCATCACATATGGCTGAACTGTGTACACACATACCCAAACACAGCAGACACAACTGTAGGGCTCCACCACATCCACATGCATTCTGCACAGACATGCCCAGTAAACTCACCGGCCCTTACACACACACATGATGTTATCCATTGGTGCAGCCTATGTCTCTGGCTAACATATCACCCTGTGCATATGATGAAGCCTCTGCCACATCCCTGTCATCCACACCATCGGTGCAGGGTTATGCAAATATATTCTGATGCACAGGGTGGACAGGATAGTGAGAGGTGGATGTGATACCTGTGTATGCATAGCGTGGGATGTGTATGTTGCAGTGGTTGTGTATGAAAACTGACAGATGCGTATGTGACGTGGGTTGTGTAGTGACAGCATGCAGCAGACATACCATGTTGTGCAGGTGCAGCATGCATTGTGATGTGTTCACGGTATGTGTGACGGTTACATGTATAGCACCATGTTGGTTCTGATAACCTGAATCCCTCCTATGGTGTACTCGCATGTGCCTACAGGGAGCACTGTCATCGGTCCCCCACGTGTAGCTGTGGACTACCCACAGGCACATCTTGCAATAGCAGCATACTACATGTACCCACAACCTGAATGGACACCTACATGACACACAAGTCCGCACATATACTGCACCTGATGCATGTGGTCGGTGCCACAGGCTACAGTGGACAGAGACGTCACATACATAGCAGGACACACTACAGGTATGGTGACATGGTGCAGGTGTCGTACACAGCGTGCTGGCCACTGACTTCACGTGTCACCTGTCAGCTGTAGGGCACGCTGTGCAGCAGTCGGACCCTGTAACAGTACAGGAATATGGTCGCAATCGCGGGGTGTACACCACTATGACGCACACCATATAGTGTGCAGATGGGGACACCTGCCTGTGTGGTCAGCACCCTCACAATACTATGCACCCACACGCCATGTCACAGGGGGTGGACTTGCACAGGTGGCCAGTATGGCTCACACCTATGGCATCGACAGGGTTGTGCAATGCAGCACCAGTACGGGATGGTCACCCTGTGTGGTTAGTGTCCATTCACAACAGTATATTTGCATACACCCTCACACCAAGCAGCAGACATACAAACATGTCCACACACGCACATTGTGGTGACCACACATGTATACATGGAGAGACAATGTGGTGCATGTACTGCACCATCCAAATCCATGCACCCCACACTGAGGTATGTACAGATCTCTACTATGGTGTACAGGGATGTGTAGCACGTGGGACATATTCCCCCCGATATGTGGCATACAGGGGTACACATTCATGCACACATGTCAGTGCTGGGAATACTACACCCGCCATATGATACGTGTGCAGGCATGCAGTGGTATGTAGTGCATTATGTGTACCAACACTGTATCCGGCAGATGTGCCGATATATGCACTTGGTAGGTGGTAGGTGTTACAGTTGCCATGTGACATACAGGCGATGACACCTGACCGCTGGGTGTGCATTATGTCAGCACTGTCATGTAACAGCAACATAGCATACTGTATGCACATAGCAGGGTAGGATGGTGTGTAACACACCTGTGAGACACCACCTGCACACATGCATGTAGACAGGTGTTTAAACCTCGCTGGCTCTGTTCAAGAGAAATCTTGACCGGTGGATGGGAGATTGTAGGTTTACCCCGGGAATCATCTCTGTGTCACTGCTGGACAGAGGCACAACAAACTAATGGGCACATTATTTCTAACATAAGGGGTGGCGTAAGCCACATAACTTTGGGCTAGGCTTATAATTGCCTTAGGGCAGATAGCCTAGTATAAACCTATGAACCTATGAACCTATGTACACGCATACCTCCATACGTGCTGTTTCTATGCCACCATATAATGGCCCCTATGATGGGTACGCATGTGGTAGGGTGTTGCAACTATGTTATGGACACCGGCCACTGCTCATGCATGGCTGCTCCGTGCACAGTACACGTGTCACATGTGTCTCCTGTTGCCATGTGTGTATGCATTGCTATGTTTTGACATGTGTGTTGACATACATGGAACATGGACTGTGGTATGGTATCACAGCTGTCACAGGCAAACAATACAAGGGTATGTGTCCCAGTCAACACTGCTACACCCTGTAGTGGGAGCATTCCACAGACATGGGTCCACCTTCCATTCGTGTGTGTAGCACTGCGTATGCCAGTGTTATGCATGTGGTACATCACAGGCTTTGTATGTGTCATGTGTGCAGTCCATGCACACATCCAGACAGTCACATGTATGACATATCCGGACGTTGGTTCACTCTGGTACAGCAGCAGTCATGTGTCACAGCTGTGTCAGGGCCGTGGTATGTGTGGAGCCGACCTGTCCATGTATACAGATATGGGTGGACTACATCACACATGTTGGATCATTGTTAGTACATGTGTACTCTGCACAACTGGTGTACACTGCTATACAGACCTGTGGACATATGTCACATGCTGTTGTTGGACCGTGAAGCTTACTGCTGCACCGATGACATGGTGCTGGCATGGCAGCTACAGTGTTCACTGCAGTGTGTACATGTTTCACCTGCACCCGTGATGCCTGTGATGTCATCTGTGTGTGTACGAGTAGCTGCATGTGTGACCACCCTGTGCGTGTGGACAGGTTTACCTTACTGTGACCTGCAGTGTGTACACTCCGTCTGCATGCTGGACGGCACGTAGCAAATGCTAAGTGTGTGAGCATGCCCAGTAAGCAGTTGTGTAGATGGACACACAATACAGTGCACACTGCGCCCTTCTGTGCGTATACCCCGTGTGCATGTATGTTTCCCCTTTGCAACCGCTAAGTGTGTGAGCATGCCCGGTTTGCTGTTGTGTAGGTGGACACACAGTACGTTCCACACTCTGCCCTTTCATGATTACACTCCATGTGTATGCATGTTTGCACTTTGCAAATGCTAAGTGTGTGAGCATGCCCAGTAAGCAGTTGCATAGATGGACACACAGTACAGTGCACCCTGCGCCCTTCTGTGCGTATACCCCGTGTGCATGTATATTTCCCCTTTGCAACCGCTAAGTGTGTGAGCATGCCTGGTTTGCTGTTGTGTAGGTGGACACACAGTACGTTCCACACTCTGCCCTTTCATGATTACACTCCATGTGTATGAATGTTCGCATTTTACAAATGTTAAGTGTGTGAGCATGCCCAGTAAGCAGTTGTGTAGATGGACACACAGTACAGTGCACACTGCGCCCTTCTGTGAGTATACCCCGTGTGCATGTATGTTTCCCCTTTGCAACCGCTAAGTGTGTGAGCATGCCCAGTCTGCTGTTGTGTAGGTGGACACACAGTACGTACCACACTCTGCCCTTTCATGATTACACTCCATGTGTATGCATGTTTGCACTTTGCAAATGCTAAGTGTGTGAGCATGCCCAGTAAGCAGTTGCGTAGATGGACACACAGTACAGTGCACACTGCGCCCTTCTGTGCGTATACCCCGTGTGCATGTATGTTTCCCCTTTGCAACCGCTAAGTGTGTGAGCATGCCCGGTTTGCTGTTGTGTAGGTGGACACACAGTACGTTCCACACTCTGCCCTTTCTTGATTACACTCCATGTGTATGCATGTTTGCACTTTGCAAATGCTAAGTGTGTGAGCATGCCCAGTATGCCATACATGGACACACAGTACATTCGGCACCGATGTCTGATACTAGGCGTGTAGCCATGCCCAATGACATCCTGCATAGCCATGGTGGCCGTCCATGCGAATTATATGTAGTTGCTATGCCACAATGGATGCCTACATCATACACACTGGTTGCTCTCTCAAAGGGTGTACTGTCTGTGGTGCATCCCGTATCCATTTCGGGCTGTACTGCTCCGTAGATAGGTAGTATTCCCGAGTGCAGCACCACCGTGTTACTGTACGTCCGCCTTGGGATAGTAACATGCTGTGTGACTGCTCACTCTGTATTCATTCCCTATCGGCATCCTTGTCTTTGCAGATGATATCACCCACCTAGGAGTATGCCTCTTGACAGTGCTGTGCTCAGTAATCTCGGTAGCGCATTCTGTAAATGCATCCTGCTGTAGTGTGTTCATGTAGTTAGGTGTAGGTTCAACTCCCAGCCCTTCCCACTGTGTGTGTGTGTGTGTGTGTGTGTGTGTATTTCCAGCCGCCTCTGGGGACAGTAATGCTTTTAGACACTTCACAACACATACATTTGCTATCAGCGTCTATTCCTTTGTGGATGATGTCACCCACCTAGAGGTATGCCTCTGACAGTACTGAGCTCAGTAATCTTGGTAGCGCATTCTGTAAATGCATCCTGCTGTAGTGTGTTCATGTAGTTAGGTGTAGGCTCAACTCCCAGCCCTTCCCACTGTGTGTGTGTGTTTCCAGCCCCCTCTGGGGACAGTAATGCTTTTAGACGCTTCACAACACATACATTTGCTATCAGCGTCTATTCCTTTGCGGATGATGTCACCCACCTAGAAGTATGCCTCTGACAGTGCTGTGCTTAGTAATCTCGGTAGCGCGTTCTGTAAATGCATCATACTGTAGTGTGTTCATGTAGTTAGGTGTAGGTTCAACTCCCAGCCCTTCCCACTGTGTGTGTGTGTGTTTCCAGCCGCCTCTGGGGACAGTAATGCTTTTAGACGCTTCACAACACATACATTTGCTATCAGCGTCTATGCCTTTGCGGATGATGTCACCCACCTAGAAGTATGCCTCTGACAGTGCTGTGCTAAGTAATCTTGGTAGCGCATTCTATAAATGCATCCTGCTGCAGTGTGTTCATGTAGGTAGGTGTAGGTTCAACTCCCGGCCCTCCCAAGTGTGTGGTGTGTGTTTCCAGCCGCCTCTGGAGACAGTGATGCTTTTAGATGCCTCACAACACATACATTTGCTATCAGCGTCTATTCCTTTGCGGATGATGTCACCCACCTAGACGTATGCCTCTGACAGTGCTGTGTTTAGTACTCCGAGTAGCGCGTTCTGTCATTGTGTCATACTGTCGTGCGATAGGGTAGGTAGGTGTAAAGTCAATTCCCATGCCTGCCAGATGTGTGTGTGTGTGTGTCTATGCTCCCAGCCGCATGGGTTCGTAGGTTATGGTTTTAGATGCTTCGCAACACACATATATCTTGCTGACATCTCTGTGTTTGCGGATGTTGAGACACAGCTGGTGGACTGCCTGTGTGTCTGCTGTGGTTAGCGACCTCCGTAGCGTGTTCTCTACGTGCGTCCTGCTGTGGTGTGTTAGGGTACTGATGTGTAGGTTCCACTACCGGCCTTGCCACATGTGGCTGTCTGTATCTCTCTTGATGCATATACATATACATATTTTATGCCCATGGCGCTGCTCTTGCATGGACAGCTGTCAGTCCCATGTATCGCATATGTGCACAGCTTACACATAGCAATGTGGTACGATGCAGATCCAAATGTCCATGCAACGTCTGTATCCCAGGAGGTGTTACACGCCCTACAGACATCTGCTGTATATCTTGGCAGATAGCTATCCTTGCTGTACTGTCACTGTACTCGTACACGCCATAGACTTAGTGTATCATTGCCTGTTTATGGTGTGTGTATGTCTATCTGAGCTGTGTGCATGGTCGTGTGTATGTTCCACTATAATCATCTGTGCAAGTGTCGCCAATATAGGTAATCCATGTAGACTGCTGTTTAATGTGCATTTCAGCACATACCTGCGGACAGTACTGCCCCTCCTACTGCGGCACATTTCATCGTCTTGCAGTGGATAATAATGTTTCCACACACATGTATCTGTGTCTGTTCATAACACTCCACCTCAAGGAGCGTATATCTGGACAAGGCCTTATGTGATAGTGGGACACTCAGGGCCAGTCATGACATGTTGCTCTTAGAAACATTGATAGTGGGCACAGTGATATGTTATGCATGTGTATGGCATTTCTGTCTGATTTGGTGTCTTCCTCGCATGTTTGTCGTTGTTTCCTGTCGTCAGTTATCATGAGGGTGCCGGACTGTTACTGTTACATGGAACACAGCAAACATATGAGGCATACTTCTACACAGTCTGCGTACATCTGTGCAGTTGCAGAGTATGTGTCTGATACAACATATCTACTGTCTGACTACAATACACACACAGTGTATGGCGGCATGACAGACCGCATGACATTACTTTGTATTTGCACGACACACCCACACAGACAGTTGTACTCCTCACACAGGTCTACATCTGCTTATCCACACTAATTGTTCTTTCATGTACCATATGTGTGCATCATATTTGCGCTTTCTGTCAGTGGAGGGGCTCACGTACGACTATGGGGGCCTGGTAATTGTTATGTTGACACATCATGACACCCTGGGGGACACTTAGCTTTGTGTCTGGTTACCTTCCACATTGACCTTCACGGGGCATACGTTGTCACTCACATCTTCCGGGGTATAACTTATACATGTTTGCACATTTGTCCTGCTGTCTTTCTTCTCATCTGTCCGCCTAGTATCACCGGTTCAGTACATGTATTTTGGACAGGTTAGCTCCTTCATACCCTTGACCTGTTGTCATTATGTGCACACGCCCTGACATTCGGCCTTTGCCCTTGTTACTTTTCACATAGTGATGTGCCTTCCTAGCTGATTGCTGCCTAGGCATTACAGACTGTGCGGTAGGTGATGGTGACCGCTATTTCCATTGCATGATTAGTGACACTCATAACATCCATATGCATGGCTACGCCAGTATTCGCACAACGGTCTGACTTTGTCTGGGGTATTTCTAATATAGTCCCTATCTGTATTTCCTGTACTATGCCTTAATGCAGCAGTGTTATTCTGACAGTTTTCCAGTTATGGGTACCATCTTGGTCGTACGCATGTCCATCCATGAGAATCGCCTACATGACACTGATTTAGGGCTGTACATATTTCCAACCTGCTTTCCGCATTATCCGGTGGATGCTTTGCACCATTAGTGGGGATAAAGGCATGTGCTATACCCACATCCCTCCCACGGGATGGGCCTATGGATTCTCTGCCAAACAACACCTAGGCCCATTTCTGCATACCCAGGTTCCCATGCCTGCAACCCTCTACGGTACACATTACACATGGTTAATGTGTGCGGTACTGGGATGTGGACGCACTTATATGCACTCCCCACTCTAGGGATATCTGTTCATATGTCCTGCATTTCATGGACACATGTGTCATCACCCTTGAACCTGCTTTTAGTGCATGTATAGCTGATTCATATTTGCAGCTGTTACTTCTTTCGCGTCAATCCGAATGGAATGGATACATTTTTGGAGTCCTACAATGGACACCTGTGTGCATGTTTAAAGTGTAGAACTTGCTGGACTGCCACTTTCTGGCCAATGATTTTGACTGCTGCTGTATGTTCCCCATTCGTGGATGTCTGTTTGACTACCCATATTATCTATTACTTGGCATATTTATATCCATGTGTCATCTATACGGGACATAGGTCTGTTGTGTGTACATATATACATGTAAACTCCTCATTTCATACCTTGCTTTGTTAATGTCTGTCTAATATGTCTGTCCTAGAAGAACTCTACCCTCTCCAAATCATAACAGTCCTATGAGCAATTCAACCTATAAGATCAATCTAGACTAACACATATTAACTCAAGATTAGGCCATTTTTGTCTTACTCAACTAATTGTGAATTATCATGAATATAATGAACTGTAACCAACTGTAGTTTCTACTGTAAAGATCTTTTTCATTGTATACTATGTGAATTGTCTATATGTCTTTGTAACTATCTGTCATTGTTAACCCTGTCTGAGCTTTTCTCCCCGGGACTCCGCTGACAATGGACATATATCCAGTCGGAATATCCCGGTCAGCAAATGTAAAATAAAATAAAATAAATAAATAAATTACCTGTGTACACACATCTATAACCATACCATACCTTTCCACTGTACAGATACTGGCAGAGTGTAAGGATGGTTTACCCTTTATCTTAGGTGTGTTTTACATTGACCTGTGTCTATCTGGCAATTTGCTGGCATTTTATGTGAGACTTATGGTGGCACCTTCTGACAAGTAGATCAGGTTACAGATGCATAACCTTCGTCAATCCCTGCTACTAACACACCCGTTATTCTATCCACTTTCTATGTTTGTCTTAGCACATATCATGTGTTTCTCACTATTTGTACCAGTACTTTGCATGGCATTGTCCAGTTCCATACTTTCAGAGGCTGACAGTTTTGAGACATGTATAACTAACGTGGGGGTAACGGCATTAGGTTACTCTGCTGTGAGCGGATCACACACGCACAGGTGCACTTGCATTCCCTTATTGTGGGTTACGCGCAGGCGCACATGCATATCTGTATTCTGGGTTACATATGTTTACTGAGTCTGTGTGCTTACGTGGCCTGTATTAGTTGTGACAGTTCCAGGGACATATCTGTGATCCGGTTAATGGACGTATGCGGAACACACTTCCACCTTTACATATGTAGCTGTCTTTGCGGCACAGACGCATTAATTACACGTTCACATTTATATGTTCTATAGTCGTAATTCAAACGGGACTGCATTCACTGTTGCTGTGACCACTACACGTTTGGTGTTCTGTCTCATTTATATGCATACCCATGGTACATAGCTACATTAACATATCCTCACCCGCACTCACTTACATCACAGGCATCCATTCTCCTGCTGGGAAAAGAGTGGTAATTCATGTTACACATTCCCTATTCCCTAATGCTCTTGACCCACACAGAACCAACAGAGGGGAACCCATCCCAGTGGAAACCAAGGTATGTGTTGGCCTAAGAATACTAGCAACAGGTACCGTCCAGAGACCAACTGGTGATATGATGGGGATATCACAGGCATCAGCCTCCAGGGTACTGCACCAGTTCCTGGATGCCATGTCAGCACATGTCGGTGATCATGTATATTTCCCCAATGCCCGTGAGGTATTGGCCAGCAATATGCGTCTCTTCCAGCAAATAGCGGAATACCCTGAGGTACTGGGTGCAATAGACTGCACGCACATACGCATCAAAGCACCAGCCGGTGAGCGGGGTAGGGCCTACATTAACTGCAAGGGCTTCCCCTCCATCAACTGCAAGGTCGTGTGTGATGCCCAGGGCATAATAATGAATGTGTGTGCTGGCTGCCCTGGGAGTTACCACGATTCCCACATCTGGCATTTGACGCAGCTGTACCAGACATTTGCCAATGGGGACAATCCACACGGACACCTAGTGGGGGATACAGGTTATGCACTGGAGCCGTGGCTGATGACACCCATCAGAAACGCTCACACACCTGAACAGGAACGCCATAATGAGGCACACGCACAAACACGTAATGTAATAGAGTGTGTGTTTGGGCTGCTCAAGTCATGGTTCCGGTGTCTGGACACATCTGGTGGAGCCTTGCAGTACACACCAACTACATGTACCCAAATTGTCATGGTATGTGCTATGCTACATAATATGATCTTGCAAAAACAGCTGCAGCAGGACCAGCATAGGGCCGGGCCAAACAGCCCCCCACCATTGCCAAGGCCATCACAGACAGAGCGTGACTTGGAGGAGGAACAACCTGAGCCTGCCCCAGTAGGCAGAAGGAGGCGTGCCCAGTATGCCCTGGCCTTGGCAAAGAGGCAACGCATAGCACATACACTGGCTCAGTAGGAACCCTGGGAATGATACCCCCTCTGACTCACTCAAATAATAACATGGATGCCTAAAATGACATGACCTGCTCACAAACATGTACAGGGAAGTGTACTATGCGCATCCGACAGAGACAGCCCTGCAGCACCACCTGAGGCATGAATGTCATGTGTTAAGTAATGTAACACCATGTACTATATGCACACCTGAGCACCCTGACTAACATCCACCCTCACCAAGCATGAAGCCACAAAATGACGATGGGATGATCAAGTGCAATAACTGGCTGAAGTAATGCAGTTAGTCAAAGGTGAGCCAATGTGTTTCAGGCTGGGAAGACATACGGAGCTTGACATGATGCACCACCTTCTAGGGGTGGTGTGCATCTATCATGCCATGCCCCATGGATACTGGCAAAGGCTGTCAGTACCCACAGCATGCCCTGAATAGATAAGTCTCAAAACACAAACCCACCTTCATAGGTTCTACAAGAGATAGGAACCTAGATGTAATGCTACCCAATGACAGATGTATAAACAGCAAGATGTGTGCAGTGTAAACACACACAGTATGGAGAATGTAGATACCAGTCCTGTAATAGAGAACTGGGTCAAGGCTCACATCAGCACTCTAACACTACCAGGTCACACCTCATACTGTGCTGTACAGCCGCAAAACATGGAACAAGCTACAAAAGGAGGGTGACTAGCAAGAAATGGCAAGGATAACCACACCCCCATGTTGGTACCACAACAGGAAGCAGCATGGATTAGCAATGGTCAAATACCAATGGCTAAAACCGCCTCTCAGTATATAGCCTGCTGCAGACTACTGTCCTAATACCAGGAACTGCACCTGGCCTATATCGGAATACATGAATATATCAAGCCCCCCAAACCACATTATATTGCTTGACTGAAAATACCCAGACATACACCGGGTGCATTATACTAGCACCAACACAGTAGGAGAAAATTATCCAGATTCCATAAACCAAAATGCCCAGGAACAATGTACCACTCCCACAAGAGGGGTAAGCATACTGGATGTGATAATCAGCAACATGTGTACTGGATGGCAAGATGAGAAGTGTACCCCTCACTGGTAAGACCAGACCATAGAGTAATCACACTGGATATACACATCCTGACCCCAGTCCCTGGCCAGAATACCACAGTGAAAAACATGTGTAAAGCATAGGTTGCAGCCCTCAAAACCGATGATGAATCCACAAAAGGCCCTGTGAAAGTGCAGAATATGGGACACACCACAGAACATGTTATACAGGCATTCCATGAACACAGCCAGGAATGCTTGGAGTATGCAATCACAAATAACAACACACAATGCCATACACGCAGGCATCTGGCATGCTGGACTCCAGCCATTACCAAACCATGCAAGAGAATGAGGAAGCTACCACATAATAGAGCAAACATAAAAAGGGAAGTAATCACTGACCAGTAGTATGGCAATAACATATGTCCACACATACAATCCACTAAGTCCAGCCACAACAAGTAGAAATTGTGAATCCAGAGGCAATGTGACACCAGTCCCAAGTACACAGACAACCACAACAACCCCCAATAAATACAAATATATGTGATAAATGCATCCATGTATCCAAACCAGAGGTTGAGCTCCACCAACCCAGTACTGTCAAAACTAGTCAGGAGGCGAAGGTAACCACATACACCACAAACCCAGTCCCACATATATCTACCACAACTGTAAACCAAACACATAAACACAGACAAATATTCCTGGAGGACTTAATTACAAACACACCACACCAACAGAAGCCTCCAAAGCAGATCACAAGCAACCACAACCTTCAAACATAGCACATGCAACGAATAGTACGCAAAGCTGGTGTGCCAAACAGTCACAGGCCAGAAGGAGAAACAACATGCCTGATACAGTCATAATAGGTGTCTGTATAGGCAGACACACTGCTGTCCCACTCACCAGACTGAACAAGGGAAAGGGTAGAGTAAGCTGCCTGTAGGCTGCCACAAAATGCCACATAACACAAGTACGCAGGTCACCCCAAAGCAAGCAGAAATATGATGCACTCAATGTCCATGCTGGTGTGAATTACCTGAGATGTACCTCCCTGGTCAACATCAAAAGAGACATGGATGGTCCCTCTGAGTATGTACCCCAGGGCGGTATGACACTGGCTGTGTGCAGCATCCAACCCTCACCAAGAATGGTGCCACAGTACAAACACAGAATGCTCATGTTTAACAGCTGGCACAGTTACAGCTGTCAGTCCAAGAGGGTCTAATGTCTGTCTGCTTGAGATGTCAAGCATGACAAGCCATGCTGCTGTTTCAGGGATAGCTTGCAGCTGTTACCCGTGTGCGTCTGGATACTGGATAAGGCCTTTGCCGCCTCCATAGAGCCATATGTAGGCAAGGCCAAAAAGACTACCCACCACCCTAGAAAACATAAGTGGTAGGAAACATAAGGGTAATGCTGACCAATGCCAGATGTGTAAACTGCAATATGCATGCCCCTGAGGCACTTCCCATTATGTTGAACATTGATGTCTGTGCAGTGACAGAAGCCTGCTGCAAGCCTAGTGATAGCACACCAGCACTACTAGGTTATACCACATATCATGTGTTATGGCCCCAACACCTGCACCAAAACATCAAAGGAGGAGGAGTATCCATATGCAGCACAGACACCCATATTGCCAGGTAACTGACAATGCACAAAGCAGCGGAGACCACCCATGTGCACATAACTGTAGTCAAAACTGCTGTACAGTCTGTAGCATGCGACAGACCACACTCTCACACACAAGAACTCCACCCAGACATCCGAAGACACTGGACAGTATGAATGTCCCACCAAATACCAGACAAGGTACACACGAATTACCACATTGGTGTCAAACCATTATGTATGCAAGGAGTAATCAGGGACCTAGGGACACAGGTCAACATTAATCTGTCATGTGACACCCACAATACCAATGTGGCTATGAAGATTGTCGATACTGGACACCGTATCATGAAAGGATTCACATCAACATCAACAGAGGTCACTGTGCCGCTGTACTGTTCCCTTATCAGACCCATAATCTAGTACAATGACTCATATGGGATGTACCGTACATGACACCTGCAGCGGTTCGGAAGACCTCATAGTTACCTCACCAACAGGATAAAGGGTGTGAAATATATATCATATGCTGCCTGGCTGTAGACACCCCAGCTGACTGCAGTCACACACTGCATACACAGTGGCATTGTATGTCTGTTGTACAAGGCCATGTCCAACACAGGAGTAATGGACATGCTACACCACAGGAAATCAAAGCCATTGGAGCTGTGAGAGTCACAGATGTCAGCCTCAACACATAATGAAATAAGATGTGCTGGAGGGACAGATACATAACCCAGAGGCTCCCCACACCCAGAAACAGGATCCCAATCCATGGTAGGCAGAGCCCCTCACTGACACCCCTCAACAGGAATATTGCCAAGTGGATGGATGACCGTACATGTATACTGGGGTCCTCACTGTGTCATGACCAGACAGAGGCACAGTGAAGAACTTCATAAATGGCCATAATTGAACATAGCAAGGGGTGGCGAAAGACACACACACTCTGGCTAGGCTTACTAATGGCCTAGGGTGTATAGCCTAGTATGAACCCATGAACCTATGAAGATACAAAACGTACAGGACACTAAGGATAATCACAAGGCTTACCTAACTGATGGTAGGAACCATGTTGGGCATCCACAGATATGCTCCGAATCACACAGATATTACAAACAACATACCAAACACACACACATATTGCTAACATACAACCTGTCAGGTGTAGTGCAAACACCCCCCCAGTGCAAAATACCTATCCCAGCAGACTGATGGTCCCCTGACATTGCAGATGCTGAGGTAACAGCCATCATCTGCAAAGCAGAACACACAGCAGCAAAGGTATGTGATGGTGTCCTGTGCTGAGGCCAACATGGACTCCAAGAATAATGGAATGCCAAATCACACTACTGCCCAATGTCAGCCTTACCACAGGATATGTACCCAAAGAGCAGTGTACAACAACAGTGGTCCATCACAACAAAGGTGTTGCCTGAATGGATACTCCAAACTACCACCCCAGGATCCTGACAAGCTTGTTCTGCACAGCTATGGAAAGGATCAGTATGTACCGCAGACAGAAGGCTATTGTGGACCTACTGATACTGGACCCTACACAGTGTGGCTGTTGTAACTGCAGAACCTGCCCCTAAACATGTCTGACCCATTTGAAGCAGTCATTAAGGTCATTGATGAGGGCAATGTGGTCCACACAGTGTAGCTGGACTGTGCACATGCTTCTAGACAATACCGTACGAGTTCAGTATGGATATGTTCACCAGCTTAAATATATACCCCTATGTCAGTAGAGGGGTTGCAAACCAGACCAAGGACAGAACTGACATGGTCAGACATGCCACATCCATGTCAGACTACAAAGCAGATATGAGTGGCATCCCACAAGGCCTGGTCTTGCCCCCCCCCCGTTCTGTATATATGTCCCATAGGTAGAGGCCAACATGGAAGGACTGTGACTGAACATGTATGCAGAGGAGTACAAACAGCCCACCATATCCGACCCCCAGCTGACACAAGCAACCCACAAAAGGGCCACCTACAAACAGACAACTGTAGCCATAGCCATGTCAGCAAGCTAATTGCAGAACTGTGTATAGACAACCACCGTGGATATACAGTAAGTGCCCACAAATTACCACACAGGTGTTAACCCATGAGGTACCTAACATGTAATGTGAGACCTGGGTACAAAAGGTGATAAATATCCTGCACTGGACAAACATGTGGCTGTAGTGTTCACAGAAACATGCACCATATACCCACCCAAACATGAAGGTTGGCAGATGTAGATAAGGGGAACTCACTGTGGCTCTGCAGTCATCCTCCATCAGCGTCACAACTGACTACAATAGCCCCTGTGGGATATACCACAGCAGACACCTCCATCAACTGTAAAGTCCACAACAGTACCCCACCAGGGGTAGCAAAGAGCATGAACAGATGCCATGTGTTGCCTGAGTAAACAAACTGCAGCCCCACACACCGCCATACTTCCCAGCTACAGGAAAGCTGTGCCTGATGTATGAAGCCATGTCCAACCTGGAATAAATGAACATGTTGCACCTTGTACAATCTGAATGGCAGTGAGATATGCACATGAGAGACCTGAACCCCAGCACTGACATACATAGGACAAGCTGTACAGAATGATCCATAACACAGAAAGCACCCCCACTCTTCAGTAAACTCCTGGTACAGGTCAGCCAGAGAGTCACATATCGACACCCCTCAAGAGGAATCCTGATGAGTGGATGGGAGATGGTAGGCTAACCCTGGGTATCACTGTTATGTCAGAGGTAGACGGAGGCACAGTATACTAACCATGACATATGTCATGGCAAACTCCAGTTACAATGTGTGTCGAAGGACAAACACACCCTGTGAATAGCATCAGACATGGCCTAGGGAACATTGCTATTGTTTGCCAATGTCCACCCATGTTGTGGAATACACTAGCAATGTTGGACGAGCCTGGTGTAGGTAGTCCATATCTGAACATAATGCAACATGGTCATATGTGCACAACTGGCCCCTACACAGACTGTTGTGCTCACTATGAAGATGTCAAGCAGTCATAGGACTAAAGCCCAGGATACTGTCCACCACAGTGAAAGTACTGAACCAGTACACTATACGGTACTACAGTGTTAGGTCATTATGAAAGTATGTTGAGAACTGTCTGCAAAGTGTCCCATGCAATCCCTGCAGGCACAGTATAATCCCTGTTGTGGCAGACACGAAGCAGTTGGCCAGTTAGTACACAACATGACACCCAACACACAACCATAAATGTGAGATATTGTTGAAGTTCACACACACCCAAATATGTGGTGGACTTCAGAGTGCAACATATGGAAAGCTCACACTGGGCATGCTCGCACACTTTGATAAATGAGGCATATGTCAGACAACATGCCATGGAAAGGCTGAACTGGGCATGCTCACACACTTAGGCCATATCTCCGTTTAGCAGTTGGCCACACATATCTGGTATTTATGCGTGTCAGTCCAGGAACCAACCACAACACAGCAATCTGCCCAGTGCACACAGTAAATGACTACAGAGACATAAGTGATATAGTGGATCGCCGTCATATGCAAACATCTTCCACAGATACACAAGTTGGTCATAGGAACAGGGAATGCTATGGCAATAAAGACCTGCAAACAGTAGAACAGCACAACAAATATTGTGCATCTGACAATTGAACATATGGGTGTAGAGGTCAATACTAGGCTTGTTGCCCTAGGGAATGACAGCTCAGCCAGAGTGTGCTTGGCATCTGCATCCCCAGGATAGTAGGCTACTGTGCCACTGTAAAGTAGGTCACAGAAGGCAACATGTGAGGCTAGTGAGCTGTGCCTCTGTCAAGCAGGGGCACCGTGGAGGTCCCAGGGATTGAATGTGCTAAGCCACAGCCATGTTGTCGGTGTGTGCTGTGAGAGGGTTGCTGAGGATCTCTGACAGTAGGTGTCCATCAATAACAGACTGAGGGGAGCCCTATCTGCATTCTCTAGACAATTCCACTGTCAATACTGTGTTGTAATGAGTATGTGTGAATGAAGTGCTATGCCGGAACTGTTCACAGATGTCCTCCCTCTGTGGGCTACATCTCTGCAATGTATTAGGTCACTCCGTCTGTTGTACGGCGCATATATGTCTGGTGTACAGCTGACAGGTGTCTTGTTGTGGAGCAGTCGTGGGTATATGTGGGATAGCATGATCAATGCAAACCGTACACATGCTCATAGAATGCAATTGTCAAGGATTATGCTGAGTGGCCAGTATAGTCCTCCAGCATGGGTCCTCTGAAGTCGTCCACCCCAGTCTTCACAAGTGTAGAGTCTGCTTGTGCTAAATACAGTTTGTGTGCAGTGACAACCTTGCCTGGGGTGGAGATGGGATATGGATGTCCAGGGAAAGGTGGGTATGGTCAGATATCAACAATGGTGGTCTACCTCTGGTGTGGAACAGTGAGTACCCATGTTGCAGATGGACAGGTGCAATATGTATTCCCCCATGTGGCTGTGGTGTGTGGTTCTGCCATAGCACATGGACCCACAAATTGTAGTGGCTGTAGGGTAAAGTGGTAGAGGCCTGAGTAGTTCTCACACACAATATGCCTGTACCTGATGTTAACAACTGGAATGGTGTATGTGAACACCTGCATATCCTGGCACTGTTCCCAGGGAAGCTAAGTGTGTGTCCTGGATGTGGGTGTGGTGTTCTGAACTGGTTGTGTTGTGTGTTACAGGTCCTGTGGTTCCAAAGCATGGTATAGAACATAACCTGCCAGTGCGATGTGCATATCTGACCCTGACGTAGGTGGCTGCAAATGCATATATATGCTATCCCCCACCTGACAGGTAGTACTACATGTACATACCTCTGTAGAAATAAAGATGTCAGCACCCTATAAATACTGCAGGTGCAGAACAGATGCCCAGTAATTCGGATAGTGCGCTCTGCTAATGCGTCTCCCTCAAGTGTCATAATATAGTTAGGTAGGGGTTTGAATCCTGCAAATGCTCAGTGGGTGAGTGGGGTTTGTGTGTGTGAGAGGGAAATGTCCCTTTTGGCAACTGGGAAAACACACTACAGGATGCACATTCCCCTTTCTAAACACTGATGATGTCAGCACCCTATAAGTACAGCAGGAGAACAGAAGCCTCACAGTAATGTGAATAGCGCAGTCCGCTACTGCGTCAGTCTCAAGTGTCATAACATAATTAGGTAGGGGTTTGAATCCTGTACATGCTCAGTGTGTGTGGAGGGGGTTAGTGTGTGTTCAAGACTGTTTGAAAGAAGTATCCCTTTTGCCAACTAGGAGAATACACTACAGGATGCACATTCCCCTTTCTAAACACTGATGATGTCAGCACCCTATAAGTACAGCAGAGAAGGGAAGCTTCCCAGTAATGTGAATAGCGCGCTCTGCTAATGCGTCCGTCTCGAGTGTCATAACATAGTTAAGTAGTGGTTTGAATCCGGCAAGTGTGTTTGTTTGGATGGGGGGGGTTAGTGTGTGTACAATTCTGTGTGAGGGAAATGTCCCTTTTGGCAACTGGGAGAACACACTACAGGATGCACATTCCCCTTGCTAAACACAGATGATGTCAGCATCCTATAAGTACAGCAGGAGAAGGGAAGCCTCCCAGTAATGCGAATAGCATGCTCTGCTAATGCATTTGTCTCAAGTGTCATAACATAGTTAGGTAGTGGTTTGAATCCTGCAAATGGCAAGTGTGTGTTTGGATGAGGGGAGTTAGTGTGTGTGCAATTCTGTGTGAGGGAAATCCCCCTTTTGGCAACTGGGCGAACACACTACAGGATGCTCATTCCCCTTGCTAAACACAGATGATGTCAGCACCCTATAAGTACAGCAGGAGAAGAGAAACCTCTAAGCAATGCGAATAGCGTACTCTGCTAATGCATCTCTCCCGAGTGTCGTAATGTAGTTAAGTAGGAGTTTGAAACCTGTAAATGGCATGTGTGTGTGTGTGGATGTGGAGAGTTTGTGTGTGTGCATTTCTGTATGAAAAACATGTTAGTTTTGGCAATCAGGAGATCACACTACCTGATGCACATTGCCCTTTCAAAATACTGATGATGTCAGCACCCTATAAGTACAGCCAGAGAAGAGAAACTATCTAGTAATCCGAATAGTGCGCTTCGCTAATGCGTTTCTCTCATGTGTCATGACCTAACTTAGTAAGGTAGGGGAATGAATCCTGCAAATGGCAAGTGTGTGGGTGTGTGTAGTAGGGTGTGGGTGTGTGTAAATGCAAGTGTGAGTAGTGTGTGTGTAGTAGGGTGTGGGTGTGTGTAAATGCAAGTGTGAGGGGGGGGTAGTAGGGTGTGGGTGTGTGTAAATGCAAGTGTGAGAGTAGGGATGGGTGTGTGTAAATGCAAATGTGAGGTAGTAGGGTGTGGGTGTGTGTAAATGCAAGTGTGAGGGGGGTAGTAGGGTGTGGGTGTGTGTAAATGCAAGTGTGAGGGGGGGGTAGTAGGGTGTGGGTGTGTGTAAATGCAAGTGTGAGAGAACAGATCTTTTTGGCAAATACTACAATACACCAGATGCTGCATATTCCCCCAGTAAACACAGGGGATGTCACCACACTATCAGCAGAGCCAAACAGGGCTAGTTGGCCAGTAGGGTGTGTGTAAATGCAAGTGTGAGAGAACAGATCTTTTTGGCAAATACTACAATACACCAGATGCTGCATATTCCCCCAGTAAACACAGAGGATGTCACCACACTATCAGCACAGCCAAACAGGGCTAGTTGGCAGGGTGTGTGTAAATGCAAGTGTGAGAGAACAGATCCTTTTGGCAAATACTACAATACACCAGATGCTGCATATTCCCCCAGTAAACACAGGGGATGTCACCACACTATCAGCACAGCCAAACAGGGCTGGGGGGGTAGTAGGGTGTGTGTAAATGCAAGTGTGAGAGAACAGATCCTTTTGGCAAATACTACAATACACCAGATGCTGCATATTCCCCCAGTAAACACAGGGGATGTCACCACACTATCAGCACAGCCAAACAGGGCTAGTTGGCTAGTAATGCCAATAGTGCGGGGGTAGTAGGGTGTGTGTAAATGCAAGTGTGAGAGAACAGATCCTTTTGGCAAATACTACAATACACCAGATGCTGCATATTCCCCCAGTAAACACAGGGGATGTCACCACACTATCAGCACAGCCAAACAGGGCTAGTTGGCTAGTAATGCCAATAGTGCGGGGGGGGTAGTAGGGTGTGTGTAAATGCAAGTGTGAGAGAACAGATCCTTTTGGCAAATACTACAATACACCAGATGCTGCATATTCCCCCAGTAAACACAGGGGATGTCACCACACTATCAGCACAGCCAAACAGGGCTAGTTGGCTAGTAATGCCAATAGTGCGGGGGGGGGTAGTAGGGTGTGTGTAAATGCAAGTGTGAGAGAACAGATCCTTTTGGCAAATACTACAATACACCAGATGCTGCATATTCCCCCAGTAAACACAGGGGATGTCACCACACTATCAGCACAGCCAAACAGGGCTAGGGGGGGTAGTAGGGTGTGTGTAAATGCAAGTGTGAGAGAACAGATCCTTTTGGCAAATACTACAATACACCAGATGCTGCATATTCCCCCAGTAAACACAGGGGATGTCACCACACTATCAGCACAGCCAAACAGGGCTAGGGGGGGTAGTAGGGTGTGTGTAAATGCAAGTGTGAGAGAACAGATCCTTTTGGCAAATACTACAATACACCAGATGCTGCATATTCCCCCAGTAAACACTTGGAATGTCACCACACTATCAGCACAGCCAAACAGGGCTAGTTGGCTAGTAATGCCAATAGTGCGGGGGGGGGTAGTAGGGTGTGTGTAAATGCAAGTGTGAGAGAACAGATCTTTTTGGCAAATACTACAATACACCAGATGCTGCATATTCCCCCAGTAAACACAGGGATGTCACCACACTATCAGCACAGCCAAACAGGGCTAGTTGGCCAGTAATGCCAATAGTGGGGTAGTAGGGTGTGTGTAAATGCAAGTGTGAGAGAACAGATCCTTTTGGCAAATACTACAATACACCAGATGCTGCATATTCCCCCAGTAAACACAGGGGATGTCACCACACTATCAGCACAGCCAAACAGGGCTAGTTGGCTAGTAATGCCAATAGTGCGGGGGGGGGTAGTAGGGTGTGTGTAAATGCAAGTGTGAGAGAACAGATCTTTTTGGCAAATACTACAATACACCAGATGCTGCATATTCCCCCAGTAAACACAGGGGATGTCACCACACTATCAGCACAGCCAAACAGGGCTAGTTGGCTAGTAATGCCAATAGTGCGCTCTGCTACTGGGTGGGTGTGTGTAAATGCAAATATGAGAGAACAGATCCTTTTGGCAAATACTACAATACACCAGATGCTGCATATTCTCCCAGTAAACACAGGGGATGTCACCACACTATCAGCACAGCCAAACAGGGCTAGTTGGCTAGTAATGCCAATAGTGGGGGTAGGGTGTGTGTAAATGCAAGTGTGAGAGAACAGATCCTTTTGGCAAATACTACAATACACCAGATGCTGCATATTCTCCCAGTAAACACAGGGGATGTCACCACACTATCAGTACAGCCAAACAGGGCTAGTTGGCCAGTAATGCGGGGGGGGGTAGTAGGGTGTGTGTAAATGCAAATATGAGAGAACAGATCCTTTTGGCAAATACTACAATACACCAGATGCTGCATATTCCCCCAGTAAACACAGGGGATGTCACCACACTATCAGCACAGCCAAACAGGGCTAGTTGGCTAGTAGGGTGTGTGTAAATGCAAGTGTGAGAGAACAGATCCTTTTGGCAAATACTACAATACACCAGATGCTGCATATTCCCCCAGTAAACACAGGGGATGTCACCACACTATCAGCACAGCCAAACAGGGCTTGGGGGGTAGTAGGGTGTGTGTAAATGCAAGTGTGAGAGAACAGATCCTTTTGGCAAATACTACAATACACCAGATGCTGCATATTCCCCCAGTAAACACAGGGGATGTCACCACACTATCAGCACAGCCAAACAGGGCTAGTTGGCTAGTAATGCAGGTAGTAGGGTGTGTGTAAATGCAAGTGTGAGAGAACAGATCCTTTTGGCAAATACTACAATACACCAGATGCTGCATATTCCCCCAGTAAACACAGGGGATGTCACCACACTATCAGCACAGCCAAACAGGGCTAGTTGGCTAGTAATGCCAATAGTGCTGGGGGGGGAGTAGGGTGTGTGTAAATGCAAGTGTGAGAGAACAGATCCTTTTGGCAAATACTACAATACACCAGATGCTGCATATTCCCGCAGTAAACACAGGGATGTCACCACACTATCAGCACAGCCAAACAGGGCTAGTTGGCTAGTAATGCCAATAGGGGGGGGGGGGGGTAGTAGGGTGTGTGTAAATGCAAGTGTGAGAGAACAGATCCTTTTGGCAAATACTACAATACACCAGATGCTGCATATTCCCCCAGTAAACACAGGGGATGTCACCACACTATCAGCACAGCCAAACAGGGCTAGTTGGCTAGTAATGCCAATAGTGCGGGGGGGGGTAGTAGGGTGTGTGTAAATGCAAGTGTGAGAGAACAGATCCTTTTGGCAAATACTACAATACACCAGATGCTGCATATTCCCCCAGTAAACACAGGGGATGTCACCACACTATCAGCACAGCCAAACAGGGCTAGTTGGCTAGTAATGCCAATAGTGCGGGGGGGGGTAGTAGGGTGTGTGTAAATGCAAGTGTGAGAGAACAGATCCTTTTGGCAAATACTACAATACACCAGATGCTGCATATTCCCCCAGTAAACACAGGGGATGTCACCACACTATCAGCACAGCCAAACAGGGCTAGTTGGCTAGTAATGCCAATAGTGCGGGGGGGGGGTAGTAGGGTGTGTGTAAATGCAAGTGTGAGAGAACAGATCCTTTTGGCAAATACTACAATACACCAGATGCTGCATATTCCCCCAGTAAACACAGGGGATGTCACCACACTATCAGCACAGCCAAACAGGGCTAGTTGGCTAGTAATGCCAATAGTGCGGGGGGGGGTAGTAGGGTGTGTGTAAATGCAAGTGTGAGAGAACAGATCCTTTTGGCAAATACTACAATACACCAGATGCTGCATATTCCCCCAGTAAACACAGGGGATGTCACCACACTATCAGCACAGCCAAACAGGGCTAGTAGTAGGGTGTGTGTTAATGCAAGTGTGAGAGAACAGATCCTTTTGGCAAATACTACAATACACCAGATGCTGCATATTCCCCCAGTAAACACAGGGGATGTCACCACACTATCAGCACAGCCAAACAGGGCTAGTTGGCTAGTAATGCCAATAGTGCGGGGGGGGGGTAGTAGGGTGTGTGTAAATGCAAGTGTGAGAGAACAGATCCTTTTGGCAAATACTACAATACACCAGATGCTGCATATTCCCCCAGTAAACACAGGGGATGTCACCACACTATCAGCACAGCCAAACAGGGCTAGTTGGCTAGTAATGCCAATGTGGGGGGGGGGTAGTAGGGTGTGTGTAAATGCAAGTGTGAGAGAACAGATCCTTTTGGCAAATACTACAATACACCAGATGCTGCATATTCCCCCAGTAAACACAGGGGATGTCACCACACTATCAGCACAGCCAAACAGGGCTAGTTGGCTAGTAATGCCAATAGTGCGGGGGGGGTAGTAGGGTGTGTGTAAATGCAAGTGTGAGAGAACAGATCCTTTTGGCAAATACTACAATACACCAGATGCTGCATATTCCCCCAGTAAACACAGGGGATGTCACCACACTATCAGCACAGCCAAACAGGGCTAGTTGGCTAGTAATGCCAATAGGGGGGGGGGGTAGTAGGGTGTGTGTAAATGCAAGTGTGAGAGAACAGATCCTTTTGGCAAATACTACAATACACCAGATGCTGCATATTCCCCCAGTAAACACAGGGGATGTCACCACACTATCAGCACAGCCAAACAGGGCTAGTTGGCTAGTAATGCCAATAGTGCGGGGGGGGGTAGTAGGGTGTGTGTAAATGCAAGTGTGAGAGAACAGATCCTTTTGGCAAATACTACAATACACCAGATGCTGCATATTCCCCCAGTAAACACAGGGGATGTCACCACACTATCAGCACAGCCAAACAGGGCTAGTTGGCTAGTAATGCCAATAGTGCGGGGGGGGTAGTAGGGTGTGTGTAAATGCAAGTGTGAGAGAACAGATCCTTTTGGCAAATACTACAATACACCAGATGCTGCATATTCCCCAGTAAACACAGGGGATGTCACCACACTATCAGCACAGCCAAACAGGGCTAGGGGGGGGTAGTAGGGTGTGTGTAAATGCAAGTGTGAGAGAACAGATCCTTTTGGCAAATACTACAATACACCAGATGCTGCATATTCCCCCAGTAAACACAGGGGATGTCACCACACTATCAGCACAGCCAAACAGGGCTAGGGGGGTGGGGTAGTAGGGTGTGTGTAAATGCAAGTGTGAGAGAACAGATCCTTTTGGCAAATACTACAATACACCAGATGCTGCATATTCCCCCAGTAAACACAGGGGATGTCACCACACTATCAGCACAGCCAAACAGGGCTAGTTGGCCAGTAATGCCAATAGTGCGGTGGGGGGAGTAGGGTGTGTGTAAATGCAAGTGTGAGAGAACAGATCCTTTTGGCAAATACTACAATACACCAGATGCTGCATATTCCCCAGTAAACACAGGGGATGTCACCACACTATCAGCACAGCCAAACAGGGCTAGTTGGCTAGTAATGCCAATAGTGCAGGGGGTAGTAGGGTGTGTGTAAATGCAAGTGTGAGAGAACAGATCCTTTTGGCAAATACTACAATACACCAGATGCTGCATATTCCCCAGTAAACACAGGGGATGTCACCACACTATCAGCACAGCCAAACAGGGCTAGTTGGCTAGTAATGCCAATAGTGCGGGGGGGGGGTAGTAGGGTGTGTGTAAATGCAAGTGTGAGAGAACAGATCCTTTTGGCAAATACTACAATACACCAGATGCTGCATATTCCCCCAGTAAACACAGGGGATGTCACCACACTATCAGCACAGCCAAACAGGGCTAGTTGGCTAGTAATGCCAATAGTGCGGGGGGGGGTAGTAGGGTGTGTGTAAATGCAAGTGTGAGAGAACAGATCCTTTTGGCAAATACTACAATACACCAGATGCTGCATATTCCCCCAGTAAACACAGGGGATGTCACCACACTATCAGCACAGCCAAACAGGGCTAGTTGGCTAGTAATGCCAATAGTGCGGGGGGCAGTAGGGTGTGTGTAAATGCAAGTGTGAGAGAACAGATCCTTTTGGCAAATACTACAATACACCAGATGCTGCATATTCCCCCAGTAAACACAGGGGATGTCACCACACTATCAGCACAGCCAAACAGGGCTAGTTGGCTAGTAATGCCAATAGTGCGGGGGGGGGTAGTAGGGTGTGTGTAAATGCAAGTGTGAGAGAACAGATCCTTTTGGCAAATACTACAATACACCAGATGCTGCATATTCCCCCAGTAAACACAGGGGATGTCACCACACTATCAGCACAGCCAAACAGGGCTAGTTGGCTAGTAATGCCAATAGTGTGGGGGGGGGTAGTAGGGTGTGTGTAAATGCAAGTGTGAGAGAACAGATCCTTTTGGCAAATACTACAATACACCAGATGCTGCATATTCCCCCAGTAAACACAGGGGATGTCACCACACTATCAGCACAGCCAAACAGGGCAACTTGGCCAGTAATGCCAATAGTGCTGGGGGGGGAGTAGGGTGTGTGTAATTGCAAGTGTGAGAGAACAGATCCTTTTGGCAAATACTACAATACACCAGATGCTGCATATTCCCCCAGTAAACACAGGGGATGTCACCACACTATCAGCACAGCCAAACAGGGCTAGTTGGCCAGTAATGCCAATGGGGGGGGGGGTAGTAGGGTGTGTGTAAATGCAAGTGTGAGAGAACAGATCCTTTTGGCAAATACTACAATACACCAGATGCTGCATATTCCCCCAGTAAACACAGGGGATGTCACCACACTATCAGCACAGCCAAACAGGGCTAGTTGGCTAGTAATGCCAATAGTGCAGGGGGGTAGTAGGGTGTGTGTAAATGCAAGTGTGAGAGAACAGATCCTTTTGGCAAATACTACAATACACCAGATGCTGCATATTCCCCCAGTAAACACAGGGGATGTCACCACACTATCAGCACAGCCAAACAGGGCTAGTTGGCTAGTAATGCCAATAGTGCGGGGGGGGGTAGTAGGGTGTGTGTAAATGCAAGTGTGAGAGAACAGATCCTTTTGGCAAATACTACAATACACCAGATGCTGCATATTCCCCCAGTAAACACAGGGGATGTCACCACACTATCAGCACAGCCAAACAGGGCTAGTTGGCTAGTAATGCCAATAGTGCGGGGGGGGGTAGTAGGGTGTGTGTAAATGCAAGTGTGAGAGAACAGATCCTTTTGGCAAATACTACAATACACCAGATGCTGCATATTCCCCCAGTAAACACAGGGGATGTCACCACACTATCAGCACAGCCAAACAGGGCTAGGGGGGGGGTAGTAGGGTGTGTGTAAATGCAAGTGTGAGAGAACAGATCCTTTTGGCAAATACTACAATACACCAGATGCTGCATATTCCCCAGTAAACACAGGGGATGTCACCACACTATCAGCACAGCCAAACAGGGCTAGTTGGCTAGTAATGCCAATAGTGTGGGGGGGGGTAGTAGGGTGTGTGTAAATGCAAGTGTGAGAGAACAGATCCTTTTGGCAAATACTACAATACACCAGATGCTGCATATTCCCCCAGTAAACACAGGGGATGTCACCACACTATCAGCACAGCCAAACAGGGCTAGTTGGCTAGTAATGCCAATAGTGCAGGGGGGTGTAGTAGGGTGTGTGTAAATGCAAGTGTGAGAGAACAGATCCTTTTGGCAAATACTACAATACACCAGATGCTGCATATTCCCCCAGTAAACACAGGGGATGTCACCACACTATCAGCACAGCCAAACAGGGCTAGTTGGCTAGTAATGCCAATAGTGCGGGTAGTAGGGTGTGTGTAAATGCAAGTGTGAGAGAACAGATCCTTTTGGCAAATACTACAATACACCAGATGCTGCATATTCCCCCAGTAAACACAGGGGATGTCACCACACTATCAGCACAGCCAAACAGGGCTGGGGGGGGTAGTAGGGTGTGTGTAAATGCAAGTGTGAGAGAACAGATCCTTTTGGCAAATACTACAATACACCAGATGCTGCATATTCCCCCAGTAAACACAGGGGATGTCACCACACTATCAGCAGAGCCAAACAGGGCTAGTTGGCCAGTAGGGTGTGGGGGGGTAGTAGGGTGTGTGTAAATGCAAGTGTGAGAGAACAGATCCTTTTGGCAAATACTACAATACACCAGATGCTGCATATTCCCCCAGTAAACACAGGGGATGTCACCACACTATCAGCACAGCCAAACAGGGCTAGTTGGCTAGTAATGCCAATAGTGCGGGGGGGGTAGTAGGGTGTGTGTAAATGCAAGTGTGAGAGAACAGATCTTTTTGGCAAATACTACAATACACCAGATGCTGCATATTCCCCCAGTAAACACAGGGGATGTCACCACACTATCAGCACAGCCAAACAGGGCTAGTTGGCTAGTAATGCCAATAGTGCGCTCTGCTACTGTGTCTATTACCATTGTCAGAGTACAGATAGGTACGTTTTGGTAACCCACAACTGCCACGTGTGGTTATGTCACACAGTATGACCTTGTGTGAGTCTTTGTACATAACAATGCATGCCATTGCCTAGACCAGCAATGGCATTGCACACGTGATGCATGTGTGTGACACATACACATAAATACCTGTGACCTGCAGTAGTTACCATGTCTGACACATGCCTCGAGTGGATAAATGGTATTTGCAGTGTATACCAATATGACTGTGTCTTACTGTGCAGGGTCCACACGTGGTATGTCTCTACAGTGCAGGTGTATGTGGTAAAATACCTACAGCAGGGGATACACATCTGGTCTGGGCCATATAGTGTACATGTAGTCGATGTACGGGTGCTGCATGTTCCCCCCTATTGTGGTAGTGGTAACATGTCATTCCACTGCAATTCAGTGACCACATGCTGTGAACCCTTCAACTAGTGTGTTGTAGCTACAGTAATGCTCATGCACAATGTTTGGCTGGATGTAGTCCAGCCATATAAACACCCTTCTTGAGACTGTCATATTGCCAGTGTTGTTATGGAGGATAGGTGGTCTTCCTGTGTATGGGAGGGTTGTGTGTGCCAGGCTATGAACCAGATGGCAGTCCGACACACTATTAGATGCACATGATTAGGCCCTGATGCTTTGTGCTGTGCCAACAACCTGGAAGTGTGTGTATCTGTGGTACCTTGAGATATCACCCCCCTGTCCATGTGTGTTACATGTGTAGGGGACAACAGGCATGGTATGGGGCATAACCTGTCAGTGATGGGTTTACACCTGTGAGCCATGAATCAGGAAACTGGTACTGCACAGACATTGCAGTTCACTGTGCTGAGGACAGTGTCTAGTGCATGCATCTTCCAGTGTACACTGCTGTTGTTGTGTAGCAGCACTGTTAGTGTCCTAACCTGTGTGATACCCACGGAGGTGGCTATGTAAACCATGTCCTGCAGCATAAGGCAGTATGTGTGTACCAAGGAGCTTTGCCATTATACATCGGGCCATGGGTGTCACGTGCAAGATGACCCTTGCTCATCATTGTGGCTTCCCTAGCATGTAAGCACAGGTTGACAGCCAGCGGATACCCTATGAATGACAGTGGAGACTGAGCATAATGTAGACATACAACACCCTTCCCACATATAGTGGTAGCATACCTGGTGAGGGTATGTTGGCAACCAAGATCAGGCTCATACTGGCCTGTGCCACATGCTGAGAGATCCATTCTATGTTCCCTATCATGTAGTCCAGGGAGGTATGTCTCAGGTCAGCCATACTGGCATGGTCAATGAGTGAGTCATATGTGTCCATGCCTCTGACTGACCTGTATGCATGTGTTCTGTGGTGGACCATAGTGCCCCTGAGGCATATCACTGTGACCTTCACCAGATACAGCCTGTTGAGCGGGACCCCAGTGCAGCACCCAAGACAGGTACCTGACATGTCTGTAGCAGGTGAGTTGTGTAGCCCTAAAGGCTGTGAGTGTGTGGCACAGGGGATGTGTGTGCCATGTGTGTCATGTGCTCTGTTCCGACGGAACATATGCCTGTGTGCCAGCTGCAGCGGTGTGTGATGCTCAGCCAGGATGCTATTCTGAGTCCCCACGTATGCCCCAGTGTGTTCAGCATGCTGTCAGTGCGTGTCAATGTCTGACTTGTATTGTAGTCACTGTAATATATGTTATTTATTTATTTATTTATCCTACATTTGTTGACCGGGATAGTCCGACTGGATGCATGTCCATTTCCAGGGGAGGCCCGGGGAGAAAAGCTACAAGGGTAAGCAGATACAGCATTACATAATACCAGCATTACATATTACAAACAGATTATTTACAGAGATTACATAAGTAAGCAAGTTAAACATGTTCCACAGGTTAATGTTAGTCCTGAGCACAAGTCAGGATTAAATTAAATTACACAGTAAACTGGTTCACAGATTTTACACATTCGAGTTAGCCAGGCTTGATACATTGACATAGCCAGTTAAGTGACAAATGTTGTTTGAGTCTAGTGTTAAATTGACCTAAGGTGGAAAGTAGGGTAATATCAGCTGGAAGTGGGTTCCAGGATCTACTTACAGAGTTTGCAAAGAGAGAATCACTGGCTGTGTTATTAAATGTGCTAGTCTGAATTAGTAGTTTGTTAGAGGATCAAAGCAGTCTAGGATTGTTATAGGGGGGTGATAATATTTGAAGTGCATGAGTATTGTCCAGATTATAGAGGATTTTATAGGCCATAATCAGTTGTTTATACTGTATTAGGCTGGGTATTGCAAGCCAAACAAGCTGATTTAGATTGATGCAATGATGTGTCCTAAAAGGCAGCCCAGTGGCAAACCTGGCAATGTGGTTGTAGCAAATTGAGTGTTTGTTAAGGACAGTCTTGTTCATATTCGAGAGTAGAGGGGATGCATACAGAAGGGTTGAAAGAAGGTGTGAGCGAGCTATGGCACCTTTAGCTGGAGGGGCTAGGAAGGCTTTTATTCTGTAAAGTGACCCTAGTTATTTATTGATGGCTTTGATAATTTGGTTAACATGTAGGTCACATTTGAGATTATTGTCTATGATGACACCTAATAGTTTAGTAGATGGGTCAGGGGAGATTATTGTGCCATTAGTTGATGTTATGGTAAAGGTAAAAGCGGTAGACCTACGTGTTGGTGAAATAACAGCAGTTTAGTTTATTTGGGATTTAGGATCAGACGATGTTCAGAAATCCAGTTTTCTGGGGGCGTGGCCAAGGATGAACACAGGATAGCAGCAGATTTCTTCAGCTCCACCAATTTCACTGCACTGACAGGAAATAATTACTTAAAAAATTAATTTATGAAGTAATTTTCTTTCTAAATATGTTTGTTTAATCTATTTCTTTAACTATATCTAAAAAAGAAAGGAAATTTTAAAAATATTCCTGTCAGAAATCACCTTGGAAATTTTCTTGTCAGTTTCTTTGTTTGAAATGAGTTCCAGTAAGACAAATTCTCAAGACTCCAGCATCAAGAAAGAACTTCAGTCTCTGATATCTATAATCCAGCAACTTACTGCTAAGATGGATAAGCTGGATACTAAAATTGATACCTTCATAGAAAAAACTACAAAACAAATAGACTTGTTACATATAGATTTGCAACAACAGAAGATCCAGATTACAGGCATAGAAGAGACTGTAAATGACATGGAAAATAGAATCCAAGAAGAGGAAATCAACACTGAGTTTTTGCTGAAACAAAATACACATCTACAAACAAAGCTTGATGACCTGGAAAATAGATCTAGGCGCAATAACATTAGGATTTTTGGACTGCCAGAAAATATTGAAGGTAACAATATTACTTCTTTTTAACAACATGGCTCCCTAAAACTTTAGACTTACCAGAAGCATTCTCTTTTGGTATCGAAAGAGCACATAGATCTATAGCTAATACTAACTCTAACAAAAACTATCCTAGATCAGTTATAGTTAGATTTCTATCATCTTGATAAAGAGATGGTTCTTAAATCTGCTTGGGCTAAAGCCCTGTTAAGATTAATGAGACAACTGTGCATTTTGACAATGACTATTCTTCCTTGGTAATAGCTAAAAGAAAAGTTTTTCTGCCACTAATAAGGGAGCTTAAAAAAGCACAGTTTAAAACATACCTTCTGTTTCCTGCCAAGCTAAAAATCTTCCTTCCTGATGGTCCTAAAATTTTTGATGACTTAGACTCTGCATTACTGTTTATCAAAAAAAATAAGATTTTGGATAAAATAGAGGAAATGGAATGGGCTAGTCCTTCATTAAAGAGGTTGGCAACTGAAACTTCGTGGAAGACTTCAGAGAAGAAGAAGAGACTAAAAAACAAATGATTTGTTCTGTTTTTTTTTTTTTCTCCTTTTATTTCTCTCTTTATTTTTCTACATTAATACTCTTTTTAAATATAGTTACTGCATTTCCAGAAAGCCACAAATATTCTGAAAATGATTTAATCAAACATATTTTTTGTGTGCAAAGAAATGTTTTGTTTCATAATCAGTCAAAATATCTGAGGAACTAATAACAAGCTATCATTCAGTTTGTTTCTCTTTCTGAAAAAGAGAAGTAAGGTTAGTAACTTGATACATTTTTTTCTTTTTTTTCTCCTTTTCTTCTTTTCTTTATTTTAAACAATGACATTCTATTTAGATTATGTAGTGGGTAAGGGGTGGGGAGGGCAGGGAGAGAAGTGTAATGAAAATATGATAAATGGAATAATAACCTATTTATTCCTTGTAAAAAAGTTTATATGTTGTTTAAATACTATTGCTAATTGTACTTTCTTGATTATATTGCTTATGCTTGTTTACAAATAATCTGACATGCTTTAATTAATAATAATTAGAACTAAATAATAGTAAATAATATGTTTTATTTCCATCTTTATTAATATAAGCAGTAAGTAATATTCCATTGTAAATACTTTTTATAGCTTCCTTTTACATTTTTCTATCTCTGCTTTACTTTCTTTTATTTTCTACTCTCTTTTTTTCTTTTCTTTATTCTTTCTCTTTATTTTCTTTCATATTAATATATTGAAATGCTTTTGATCATACAGGCACAGTAAATAATAAGATTTGTATAAAAATTGAGTTGGGGCAAAAATATTGAGTTTTATTACTTATTAATAACTTTGGGCTTAATTTCATTTGCATAGAGGCTGTAATAACCTGTAAAATACTTCGCAAAGGTTTTGTTATGTTTAGATGCATTTATACTGCTAAATGAATGTTTGTCACTAGTTTTTAACAAGATTCCCGCCAAAATGTTAAGGGAGACAATTTGGGATGTGGGTTACCTCGTGAACAGTGTTCTCGAGTTGTTTTAAAAGCTTCAACTCTCAGAATTCACGCAGAGAAGCTGAAAGCAGTCAATTTGACCTTTGACCCCAGAATTCACACTGACACATCACAGATTCAGGAAGAACACTCTACCAGGAAGTAGAACTGCTGCAAATGCAACTCTGTGAAGGAAAATGAACTCTTTAACATTTAAATGTGAGTTATTTTCTATAATTACTTAAGTATTTATGTTATAATTTATAAAATATGTCAGTTATAATGATTTTAAATGATGCAGTTTCTTGTAGTAAGCAAATGTGATATTTTAGAAGGCATAGAAAGTGAAACATTTATACAAGTGTTTTTGAAAGTTTACTTGACTGCAGCATACTAATTTATGTTAAAAACTTATGATTTAAACATATACATTACTATAACTCATTTGATTTATCTGATTGACAAGCATAAATAACTTTATGACTCTATTCTGGAAGAAGTTGTCATGTGATATATTTTAAAGCAGCAGTATAGATATACAAAATACAGATGGCTTTCTTTACAATAATGCAAGTGTTTCTGAGAATTTACATAACTATGCAGTATGATTTATAACAATTTCTATTTTATATAATATTTTATTCTACTGACAATAATAAGTATGGGAAAATAGCTCAGATACAAGTAATTCAAGGTTTTTTGGAAGCTGTTAACTGCATTTACATGACAGAAAATAGATGCATCTTAATTTATGTAATGTCTGAACCATATTAGCCAAAGTTTTTGATTTAAATGAATATTAGAACTTATTTTTACAAACTTTGAATAAATTAATATGTAAATATGTCCTCCCTTTTTTTTTTTTTTTTTTTTCTTTCTTTCACTCTCTCTCCCTCTCTCACGTCTTTTATTTCTCTCTCTCCTCTTGGTTCCTAATATCAAGTTTATTTGAATGCTATTTGAATACAAATGTATTATATTAATTAGATGTATATAGTAGTATGAATAGTTTTTAAAAAAAGTTTATCTTAGTTTATATGATGCTGTTTTATCAAGTGTGTAGTTTTGTCTTGCTAGATAATCTAATTGAAAGTTGGTAATTTAATGTTAAATATAACTAGTATTAAATTGATAAGGTGGTAGCTGAGGTACTGCTGCTTTGGGTAGGGGGTTAACTTGAGTGGTATATACTACTCTAAGTTGGAGTTTTTAACTCCAGGCTGGGTGCAAGGTTTAATCCTTACATTATTTTCTCTTGTTCATTGTTGTATGTATATAGTTCTGACATCCACAATACATTTTGTAAACTCATTGTCACTACAAACAAAATTGAATCTTATACAAAATCCCATAAGAGATTCAATAAATACAGCTATATTTAAAAGGTACACCCAAAGAAGGAGATGTAACATTACTTATTTTTAATTGTTATTTTGATCATAAGATTCTTATGTTTTAAAAATGCCAAATTACATCTCTAAAAGGAATTTCTTTAAACATTAATGGATTGAATAATCCGTGTAAAAGGGCAAGCCTAATAAGATACATTAATTTACATAAGGCCAACTTAGTCTTCCTTCAAGAAACTCATCTCTTAAAAAAAGATATTGATAAACTAGCCACAAACAAATATACAGTATTGGTTAGTTCAGAGCACACTCAGAAAAAAAGAGGAGTGGCTATTTTATGGAATAAAAGTATGCCCATTCCTAAAACTATTAAGTCTTATCAGGATGATAAAGGAATGTTTTGTATGGTTACAATACAAATTAATGGGAAAACTTATACATTAATTAATGTATATTGGATACCTGGAATTGGTATTAATACAGTGAAACACCATCTTGATAAGATCATATCATTCTCTATAGGAGATATTATTTTAGCTGGTGACTTCAATTGTATACTACATGAAAGTGACACTACCACTATAGGAAAAAGGAAAATTACATCTAATGCAAAACATTTAAATGATTTTGCTAATTCTTATCATTTAAATGATATTAATAATCAGATAGATTCAAAATCATTACCATACACCTTTTTTTCTAACAGATGCAAAACTTATTCAAAAATAGATAGGGTCTTTATTTCTAACCAGATGGTAACAGATTTAATTAATTCCAGAATCATTTCATGTCCTATATCTGATCATAATTCAATTGTTTTTGAGTTCATGATAAAAAATACTCACAATGTTCATATCAAAAGGATACCAGCATACTTAACTCAACTAAAAGACTATAAAGAATATATACTTTCAGAAGTACAACATTTTCTAGACATAAATAATACTCCTGAAGTCTCCATTGTCTATGTTTGGGATGCCTTAAAATCATATCTATATGGACAAAGTATCAGATGGTATAATAATAAAAGGAAATCTTGGGATAAGGAATTGTTAGATATTCAAAGTAAATTAGACTCTTATAAACATAATAATAAAGAAAATATTATGGATAAGAAAGTCATTGAAGAAATAAACAAACTAAATGAGAAATACAAAGAAATTTTAACTCATAAAGTTAAAATAACTCTAGAGAAATACAAGTTTTTATCTTACTCAATAAGCCCCAAATACTTACATAGACTTAAAAATAAAAAAAAAGGTTGAATAAACAAAATCATATCAAAGGAATCTTTTCTCTAAGGAAAAAGAAGAATGTTTCTAGTCTACCAGAAATACTAGATGAATTTAGAAATCACTTTCACAAAATTAACCATAATAACATTAACATGGAACCTAAAGATAAAATAAAGGAGTTTATAACCACAAACATGAATAAAAAGCTTAATAAACAACAGATTAAACTATTGGACAAAAGTATTTCATATACAGAGGTTGTTACACAAATTAACAAGCTTAAATCAAACAATGCACCGGGTAATGATGGTATTATACCAGAGATATATAAAATCCTTTCTAAAAGTACATATTCATTAATACATAAGGTTTTTATTTTGGCCCAAAATGAGCTAATAACCCCCCATCTTGGCAATATACATTTATTTTGCCAATTTTAAAACCTAATAAAGATCCAACTAGATGTACTTCATATCGACCCATCTCATTACTTAATGTTGATTATAAAATGTTTATGAGTATTTTTGCTGATAGATTGAAGACAATCATCCCTGGCATTATAGATATAGATCAGATAGGCTTCATTGTAAATAGAAATACTTTTGATAATATAAGGAGAACTCTAACATTAATTGATTTTGCAAATAGGAAAAGAAAGATTTAACACTTATTAGTCTTGATATAAGTTCAGCATTTGATTCAGTAAGTTGGGACTATCTGTTTACCTTACTGAAGTGCACAAACTTCTCAGATGCATTTGTAAATCTAATTGAGCATTTATACAAAGGAACATTGGCTTATATTAAGGTAGGAACATATGTCTCACAAAAAATACCCATTTTTAAAGGTACAAAACAAGGGTGTCCACTCTCTCCACTATTATTCACTTTAATAATGGAGCCTTGGGCTAATTTGATCAGAAACAGTACTGACATATAGGGTTTTGAAATCGATGAAAATACAACATCCAAAATTCAACTTTTTGCAGATGATGTTCTAATTACATCAGCAGGATCTAATTCTTCTATGCAGTCTCTATTTGATAAAATGATGAATTTTAAAAGTATTTCTGGTTTAATATTCAATGAAGAAAAAACTAAAACACTACCTATATATACACAAAAAATATTCTCATTAGTGATTTTACTAAATATGTACCCAATTCAGGTCAGATAACTTATTTAGGTATAATATTATCTAAAGATATTAAATTTATTATATATAATAATTATAATACCTGTTTTCTTAATATACAAAATCTTTTTAATACCTGGAATAATATGTTTTTTACTATGGAAGAGAGACTTACAATTATTAAAATGATAATATTCCCCAAGATTTTATACTTAATACAATTAATAATACTCCCACCTACAAAAATAATTATCAAAAAACTGAATACACTAATGTTAAATTTCCTATGGGCACCTAATAGACCTAGGATTGCATTAAAGAAACATACTAATAGCTGGTCTCAAGGGGTATTTCTTTTCCAGACTTTAATTTATATACTATCTCTTCTATTGTAAAAGTTATTACTTTATTAATAGATCAGTCATATGTTGCAAAATGGAAAGATTACTGGGAGCTAATTAGTATACACTTCATGAAAATCTCCTTAACACATAAAAATATGATTGTAAATAACTCCATGTTATGGTTACTAAAGGAATTTTGTACTTCACCTATTACACCTAAACATATAGTTAGTTACCCATTAAACATTATTATTAGCTATCATAACTTTATATTCATGTATCCTAAATATAGGGAATGGAATTTTATTATATTCCCTATAATGTATACTCGGGGTATGCTTTTGTCATCTACTTCTGAAGGAACCCATTTAGCTATAGATAATGATCTAAAGTACTGGTATCAGTTGATATCTGATAATAAAGTTAAAAATCTAGATTTCTTAAAACAAGAATTTGATCTAAGAGAAACTTGCTGGTTAGAGGTTCAGACCTTTAGACAACATCTCATTGATAAAATAGATCTAATGTCTATAACAGTTAAAGAATCTATTCCAACACTAATTGATTACTTGATATTAAATTTACAACATAAAGTTTCTGATAAAGGAAAGCTTTCATACATACATAAAATTATCAGACAAGAAACTTTTTACAGTGTAGATACCTACTGGAATTATTTCACTTCCATTAATGGGGACCCACCAAACCAACAAGATAAACAATATATATTGGAATCTGCCTACAAAACTATGTCTTCCATTGTCTGGAGACTTTTTACATGGAAATTTTTACATAGATCTTTTTATACACCTTTGATGATGAATAAAACACATAATAAAGATAATCTATGTAAAAGATGTAATGTAGAAATTAATGCTGACTGGGCTCATATGTTTTATGACTGTATAAAATTGAAAGAATATTGGAAGTCAATTAATGAATTTTTGCAGGCTCTTTTTACAGATAATTTCATTATTTCTAAATCTCTTATATTATTCAACACACCTGTACCTCAAAGTGTTAAAAAGATTAAGCTTCCCTTGTTATGGTCTATTCTAGGAGTGGCTAGGAAAATAATAATCAGAAATTGGATTTCAGATACAACTTCTTCGTTCAATGAATTTAAAAATGTTATGAATATAGTGTGCCATATGGAAATAAACACAATAAGGTCAAGAACAACTAGGAAAACATCTTATTATATTGTATGGGATAATTTACAAAACCTGTTAAAAAAATCTTAACTTCAATAGCATGGTATTTTAGTTTAATTAATTGATCTGATTATAGTGGATGTCTTTGTTGTCTTTGTAAATACTTTGGTTGTTTTGTTGAATGTTATAATCATATCTATTTTAATTACTTGTATAAAATTGTTATGATATTTCTCTTATATGTTAAAACAATAAACTTGTTTTTAAAAAAAAAAAGAAATCCAGTTTTCTATTGTATTAAAGGTGGTCTGGGTAGCTGACCATAACTCTACTGGAGATGTGGCTGAGCAGATCAGAGTAGAGTCTTCAGCATATTGGATACAGCTGACTTTTGGGATGACAGTATAAAGGTCGTTAATGAAGATGGAGAACAGCAAGGGCCCTAGTATAGAGCCTTGTGGTACTCTGAGGGTGTTAGGTATAAGGTTAGAGAGTTTGTTCTGCCAGAGGCCAGCCTGCTGTCAACCATGCAGGTAGGATTGAAACCATTGGAAGGCTCCAGTATCTAGACAGAATGTTTGCAGGGTGTGTATCACAAGTTGGTGATCAACCATATCGTATGCCTTGGAAAGATCCAAAAAGAGGGCTGAGGATATATAATTAGTGTTGCAAGTATGGTTTATGGTGTTAGTAAAGGCTAGGAGGCCTGAAGTAGTGCTGTGATGAGGACGGAAGCCATGCTGAGTGTCTGCCATAAGGCGATTTTGGATTAGGTGGTGCAGGAATTGTCTATGAATAAAGTTTCCATAATCTTTGCAAGTGGAGAGAGTATAGCTATTGGCCTATAATTGGAAAATTCAGTAGAGCTGCCTCCTTTGTGAAGTGGGATTACATATGATATTTTCCAGATGGTGGTAAATTTAGATTCTACCATGGTTCATTTGATTACCTTTGAGACGGGGTAAGCAATAGCATCATCTGATTTTGATAGGTACTCGGCAGAGAGTTGATCAGCAGAAAGTGTAGTGGGTTTCACTGTTTCAATCAAGGTACGGAGAAGTGAAGTGGCGACTGGTTGGCAGCTGAATGCAAGTAGGTTTCTAGGGGTGCTACTTTCAGGACCAAGGGAGCTAGGAGTTAGGTGGCTAGCTAGGGCCTGAAATGTCTCAGTAAAGAATTGGTCAAAACTATCAGAAACATCTTCAGGGGTTTTATCAACAGTAGCAGCAGGGATTGGGGTTGAAGTTTGTCCAGGATGTAGTATATATGACATGCCACCTGACAGGGTATGGCATTACTGGGTTCAGAGAGCCCAGTCCCCAGATTGGCTGTGTGGTGGCATCCCACACATGTGTTGTACGTTCCTGGCCAAGGGTGATGGCTGACTGCATACATGTGGCAGCTGTGTCATTGACACATGACTCACATAAACCACAACTGGACCATAGAGGTGGTTCACAGGTTACCTTTGCACATGCTACCCTAGTAGTGTGATTGCCATGGTGAGTACCAACACATAGGGCAAATGGGGAACAACATACTGAAGGTGTGTATGTGTGGGTGTACCACTACTGTTTCATAGCACTGGCATATATGACTGCACACATGGGTAAATGCCAGGTAAGACATGTGCAATGTGTCACAGGCAATGTACATGCGTACAGGACAGACAGTGATGTTCTGTCATGTGTAAAGTTGACATACGTATCCTACGCTATGCAGATGTCACTAGGAGTCTACAGAAGCACTGTAACTCTGCATTGCAGGTGTAAGCAGTGTTCCAGGGAACCCCAAGCGAACATGCATGCAAACAAAGCTACAGTAAACAGGGCTGGAAGTAGTGCATTGTACAACAAAGAAGTGGTAACAATAACAGTAAGTAACAATGCAGATATGTAGGCACTATCAACATGTACCCAGGAATACACAGCACAGATGCCCATGGTAGAACTGATATTATGTCATAGTTATTTGTGATTTGGATTACATTGGTACTGCACACATATCTACATGCGCAAACATCCACATTGCATAGTCGTTGTGGGTAACCTGACACCATTACTGTACATGTCCACCATTGCATATCACTACTTGCGTTAGCTTTCCCCTGTGCTACCCATGTATGTAACAAACCAAGTACTAAGCAGCAGCAGAATATCAGAAATAATTCACAGCAATGCAATAGCACACAGAAGTTTGAAAGTACCACAGTCAAAGGAAAACAAATTGCAGAAAAATACAAATCACATTATTCGAACAGCATTCAGACAAAAAGCACAAGCTGTTATTTTCAACAACATATAACTGAACAGCGAACAGTAATTTGTAATCCTCAGTTAACCAATCAGTTCATTGAGTTCACCATATTAACACGTAATGACCAAACAAAAATTTTAAGTTAAAAGACAGGCTCACTCACGGACTTGAGTTAATGCTACATTAATTTGAAACAAAAATAAAAATAAACAGCAAATACAACCAGTCTTAAGATTGCCTGTTAAATAAACACTACAGCGCCTGATATAACAAAGTAGGAAACACACACAAACAGTAGTGGAGCTCATCTAATTCACAAAAGACTATCTACCAGAACGGTAGAATTTTAAGAGTCAAGCGCATTTGTTTTCGCTCCATAAGCTAAATGGCGCACTCAAATCTTAATCTAATTTGCCGCTTTAATTCAATTGTCTAATAATAGGTGTGCATAGGTAGATCTGTCTCCACATTGTTTGTTCTATAACCATAAACGCATTTTGCATGGATTATGTCATGATATATTTTTTTAGTCTATTTTTAGCATTTAATTGCATGTTGCATTTCGTGCAATGGTCATCGGCTTGACCACGATCTTTGATCGTACCTACTACCATTGGCCCATCCCCACATACGGGCATATTTAGACCACAAGCCCAACATTACACATTTCATTGCATCTGTATCTAATGTCGATAATAACAACCTCAAGAGCTCGCATTCTCTGATGCAGTTTGTTGCAGTTCTGTGGTCGATTTGAATATCCAAGTGGTCATTTCTACAACAACATTTCATTTCCAACACATTCATTTATATTTTGGTCCTTCATATATGTAACCTCAGGGTTAACTCCCCCTGGTCAACCCAAAGACCAGTTAACGAGAACATGCCCATTCAGTTCTTATAGCGATCTTCCAGGAGAGACCTGCTTGGGTATTATGTAAGATTTAAATCAGTGTTATTATTGTTTTATAGGAGTAGTTCCAACAGCCTAACTTTCTAACATCAAAATGGGGAAAAGAATTAGTTGAGTATAGTTTTGTTATAAACCTCCTGGCTATCTTTTGTTAATCACCTGATTGACAACCACAACCCCAATTGCTGGATAAGCTCTGAAGGAAGTTATTCTTAAATGGTCAGTCATCCCTAAGAAAGTCCATCGCCAGGCTCTGCATCCGGGCTGCTAAATGCCAACTGGCATTCTTAGCCAGCTAGCTTTAGCTAAGTTGGCAGCTACTGAAAAAAAATTAAAAGAGTGAGCCAGGCTATATATATATGGCCTGTTATTCTAAGATGTCAAGATAGCCAACCATCATCTAAATAGACCTGTACCTCAGGGAAGACAGTATGACCTTTATTTATGGGTTTACAGATTCTTAGAATGTAACTTAACATATTCCAACAGGGTCATTTCAGACTTCCCTAAATCGTTGGTACATTTATAAATTACTAAAATTTAAAATCAAGTTCACAAGTAGTTCAAATTGAGTTGACAGAGTAGACACATTATTAAGATGTTTGCTACATAGTAATTTGCATTTAAGTAAATGTACCAACGATAGGAAGTCTGAAATGACCCTGTGAAATGACCAGTTATTAACATACATAAAAATAAAATAAATAAATGAGGGTGGGTCTTTGATGAATTAGACTGCTTTGACGACTACTGGGCCCTGTTGATAATGCTAATGATGAAGTATGTGATTGGTTTAAGGTCCAGGGTAATGCATATAAAACAAATTAAGAGCTCCGAAATGAAAATGTTTTTTGAGGTAGACTTAACCAAAGTCAACACAAAACAACATCCACATTATTAACCAGGTACAATTTTATCTTTGGTATACCGAATCACACAACCTTGTTAATCCACCCTATCACTTACTCCCATGTGCATGCTGATGCATATCCCTATAGCTAGTTGATACTGATACTATCCGCAGAAAAGGGATGAAACATGAAATCTGTAGAACTTGGTCTTTTCTTGTCAGTAGTCTTTCTTTCCATTCAGTAGAGTACAATTTCCTGACCTGAGATGTCAAGCAATATTATTTCCTACCCATGTATGTGGCTATCTGTTGACAACCTTACCACCGGCATGCAATTATGTGCAGCTGTTACACTTTGGTATGTACTATGGGTGCAGATAACAATTCAGGACATTTATACAGTTCCTGCAGCAGGCATGCTGGGATAAACACACAGTCATAGCAGCACACTGTACTGTTACCAACATGATACTACTAATACACTTCTATGTAGTCACCCTGTGCATCAGCAACGTGTTTACCTGTTCCCGCAATGATGTTGGAGATTGCAGGAGGTGGCACAGTGTCATCATATGCACAGGGTGTGGATTAGGTATGCCTGAGTCAGCCACTGATACCGCCTATTGACATGTGTGTGTATGTGTGTTGGTGAGGGGCAGCAGTACAGGGTGGGGCAGTGTTGGTGCAGTGTGTGCGTGTATGTGGTCACCCTAGGTGTTAACATTTCGCATATGTGTATGCACACACACAGTTCCACCTCATGGCTGCCATATACAGGGGTTTGTGGACAGCCACAGACTGCACCTGGCAGGTCATACAGATCAATGGGGTGCTACAGACCATATCCAGTACTAAGCCAGACTGGGTACTGTCATCAGAAGCGGGAGTGTGTTGACTGGACACAGGCCCCTGTTGGGACTGTCCAGAGCCACGTGCACGTGGTCTCCTGGGGCGTTCCAATGACAGCACAGACCCAGCATTGCTGGGGCTGCTGCTGGCACTATGGGGGCGTGCACGAGCCTGTTGTCGTCCACGCCGACTGCCAGCTGCTGCTGTTGCCGGCATACGGCCACGTCGATGCCGCAAACGCCCACCATTGCCCTGGCTCATGGACATCTGGTTGTGGAACTGCTGTAATATGTCCCCACAACATCTGTCTATGGCATCGGTGAAGTTATGGATAGCATCCGTAATGTCGCGCATACTGTCTGTCATGGCTGTGCGACATGCTCTCAGCTCCCTCAGACCCTGTCTGGTGTACCTTTCCATACGCGACTGTGCCTGCATGACAGTCCGAAACATAGCTGAGGTTGACAGACCTCTTTGGGCACGTCGTGCTGCTGTGTGGAACCAGCCTCCATCATAATGCAGGTGTACTGCTGTTGCTGTTCCGGGGCTGGAGCCACAACACTTAGGAGTAGCCCCTCCAGTCTGGTGAGGGGGGGATGTGTGGCCACCCCACCTCCTGTGGCGACCTGTGGCCTGTGGATATCTGATGCACACTGACGGACACTTCGGATTAAATCACTGCAGTGATGTCATACCTGCTCATATGTCCTGTTATGCGTGCCAATATCATTTACCCTACATACAAGGTCTTGCCACAGTGCGGCCCTCTCCTGCTGATTCTGACTGGTGCGGGAAAACAGGATGTCATACTCCTGCACCAGGCTCTGGTGGATCTCCTCATCTTCCGCTACAGAGTAGGCAGGATTACGCTGACACACCATCTCCCTGGAAGAGAACACAAACAGGATATCAGCAGACCATGTCAGCAATATATGGCACACATACTATACATGATACTCATGTGTAGTGATATACTACTACTCCCATATGTTGCATGTGTGTGTGTCGTGGTGGATACACAGGTACATGGCCAGATATCAGTGCTCAGCCAACACCTGTGCAACAATACCTGCCACATTCCACACAACATAGTAGCATGCCCCATCGGTCAGCACACACTGACAGGTGCAATGCACAACCTCACTCTGGGGTTCATCCAAAGGTACTGTATGTGGGATGCCGTCCACTACTGTGATGTGGACAGAAGTTACTCGGCCTGGATATACATATCCCACCACCACCACCACCAGCACAGTAGACTACTTTGATATGTTTGTGATTAGACAGTTATTCACTTGCTGGGACTGAGATATTATTCATGCAGCACACTGGGCCAGTGGAAGCCACAAGCCACACTGCTAACCCCTTTGCAAATGCTTACCACGGACATGCCACAGATTGCATGGAACTTGCACACACATTTCTAACCCAGACCCTATGCACAAAGGTTAGGCATCCTGTATGGTGGACCCCAGACAGAGGCAGATTGTATAACAATAGTAGGAGGCTACTGCAGGACAGAGCACATTCACATTAAGGGAAGGCATCTGTGGTCAGCACTGGTACTATGCCACGGTCCATCATAACAACGGCCACGGCCTACTCTGGAAGGGAAATGGCCACAAACACTATGGATGACCACAAGGCCTTCTTCAGTTATGTTACACATATGGACCACATGCCTCAGATATTCTCTGTGTTAATACACACCTACTTAACATTCACCAAACACACGGATATTGGCAACAGTCTTGCAGACATGTTCAGTGCACGTATCCCCCCTCCTTCTCCCCCACCAGTTGAAATATTTATCACAGTTGTATGTAACCTCCCTATCATCTCACATGTCCAGGTGAGGGCCGGCCTCAGCAGAGCAGAACACACAGCATCACTGTGACCTCATGGTATCCCTGGATGTGTGCTACCTGCACTCCGAGAGGACATACAACCGCATATAACACTGATAATTTATCTTGGCCGTACTACAGGATATGTACCTGGACAGTGGCATACAGCGATAGTGGTCCCACACCACTAAGGAGGCACCTCGACTGACCCTGGGAACTACCACATCATATGCATAACCGGCCTGGTCTGCTAAGCTATGGAATTATGCAGTATATATATATATAGATATATATTTATATATATATATATGTACATATACATACATTTATATATGTACTTTAACTGACATTATTACCTACAAGCTACCAACTAGCATGGCTGTTTGTGTTCACACAGTACTATTGTGGGAATCCAGTAGTTTTGACAGTAATTCTACATTACATGCTTTGGGTACTACACATCCTATATTCCCTTTACATTCATCCCTACTATTACATGTTATATTTATTTTAGCACAAAGCTCTTGTATAAGAGTCATGGCTTAGTGGTAGGTCATACAGACTAGTGTTTCCAAGATCCTGGGTTCGGGACTGACAGTGGGATTTTATTTTGCTTTTGAACTGAGTACAGGACCTATCAATCAAAGTGACTAAGGCACTTTTAAGCAGTTGTAACCGGGTTAGCGCTGGTTTGCGCGGAGCTCACGCATGCGAACTGGCGATTAGCTCCGCGCACACACATGCACACCCGCTTACAACCGCTTAACAGTGCTTACTCTAGCGCACACCCGCGCTATTTTCTTTGAAAGAAATGAAAATGGGGAGACAGGAAAGTGGTGAAAAAGGGGTCACAAAGAGGGTAAGACAGTAGGGAAACAAGCTTGGGATTTGCAGGAGGGATGTAGGTAAGGCCCATAGCTGCCCATTTCTTCATCAGCAACAGCTGTGCATATGTATGTAATTTGGTGTGACATTTGAAACCTTCCACCCCTGAGAGAGGTGTCAGGACAACAATAATACTTGTTGTACAGCCAATTGTAATTGATAGATTCCATGTCCAGCAGACATGTGTGCGGAATGGGCAGCTATGTATGGGGCGTAATTTTTTTGTGGGTACAGTGTGCCCTTTTTTTTTTTTTTCAGGTGAGAGTGGTATGCCAGTTGAAGGAAGTCGGTACACCTGTGGAGGTAGGTTGGGTAGGTAAACAAACAAGACGCATACAGGGGTGGTGTATGACACGTGGGGGGGTTACCCAATTGACGGGGACAGAGGTTTTGAATATCCAGAGCCCATGAGCCCACAGATGGCAACAGTGGAACTGATATCCCCACCCATAGGCAGTTGCCACTGTTCCTTCACTGCCCAGGACGGGGCTGTGCTGGGGGCTGTGTAGGCCGGGCAACAGGCATGCCCGTTAGTTGTGCCACCCATGCCTCAGGCTGGCATAGGGGCTCAAGAACAGAGTCCCGAATCTCCCTACGCACCACAGTCCGGACGCTACGGAGGGTGAGTGGTGGTTCTCCTCTGGCCACACATGCAGAGGGGGGGTGAGCCCCATCCCCTGCAGTGCTTCCACCCGCAGGTGGCACAGGGCCACCGGAGGAGGGTCCGGACTCGGCACTAGTGCCAGGTGCACTCGCCAGCTGAGGTGGGAGAGGTGGGCCCGCTGGAACCCGCCTTCCCTGTCGTCCTATGTTTTGCATTATGTCATGACAGTTTGGGTTAGTGACATATAATACCATTCACAATTAGTTGTAACAGCATGCATTAATATTCCCATTAACCAAACACCCAGATATTCACACCATTGAACAGCGTGCATAACACATGCATAATTTGAACAGCAATACGCAGTCCAACAACATGCAGGGTTAATTGATGGCAACAGGCCATCAGGTTTGGATGTATGAACAGGGCAGATGCATCAACGGATATGCAAATATATATGACCCAACAGGACAAACGTCCAAGGGTGTTAATTGTGATTGCACATACCATTTTCACGTGGAATGGGTTATATGTGGTTATAGGGTGGGGTGAAGAAAATAATATTAACACCTTCAAATACCAATACATATGCTGTACATTTCTAATAGCTACAGATATATACACACTACTGTTCTAACTACAGTTTCTTATATGATAACTATTTCAACTTGGTGATAGGACTGTTACTGCAACATCAATATACATTTTATTGTTCTTCATACACATTCATATCTAGCTTTGTTCAGCTACATCATCCTGCTACATTTGCTTTATATAGCTGTAGACAAGTGTGGATGTTTGGTATATCACACAATCATCCTATCTGCATATTGCAGACTGAGAGCAACATATCCAGATTTTGGGATACACATTCCAGATACAGCAACACTTTGAACAGATTTCACTGTTTGGTTTTGATTCTCACATGCATTTCATTCTGTCTTGACTGCAGTATACTTTATTCAGGGGTTATTACTACTGTATTGCTGGATTCATGACACTTTCTCATACTCTCTGACTTGCTTTCATTTTACTATTCAGGATGATACTTACTTCTAGGCTTTATTGACATGTTTTACCTGTAGTTATTGCAATCCTTTCCAGCAGTCTCACTTCTGTCATGTTTCAGCATTTCAACAGGGATATATTTAACACATGTGATTTCATCATCTTCTGCAGCTATACTTTTCAGCCTGCTGCAGGTTGTGTACTATTTTCTTACAGGTGGGGCATTTTTATTTCAGAATTTATGTCAGACAGTTTCATTTTTTGGTTTAACTTACAGGCTGAAACACACTTTTGTAATCAAGTAATACTTGCAGACACTTTCACACTGTTACTTGCACATTTTATTCCTTAGTGACTACACTGCACTCTTTTGCTGACTGTCATACTTTTATATTTCTTTACAGTTACTGGTAGTGGATTACTGACCTGCCTGGTGGCGCAAACGCACCAGCCTATCGCCATAGGCTCTGCGGTTCTTAGAACGGACACCTGCAGCTGTAATATAAATTAAGTAATATTGGAATACACATCTCCATCATATCAGCTAGTTTAATTTCTTACATACATAATTAAATGTAACTTACTCAGTAGTGGGGCGTTGGGTGTTTGCCTGGCCTCCTGGATGCAAAGGTTCAGTTGGTCCTGCTTGTGACTCTTCAGGTCCGCATGGTGGTGATGGACCTGCTCACCAGTCCTTGGAATTCCTGTGGCACTGGTGAGATCATGAGCCAACCGGTCCCACGCCTCGGCCCTGTATGCTCCCCAGAGGACCTGGCCCTGCATGAGTTGGGCCTCATGATTGTGGACTAGGAGCCAGACCATGTACCTGGACTTCTCAACACCCCACCTCTGTGCTCGAAAGCAACTACCCTCTCCTACTCCTGTCATTCTGCCTGCAGTTCAGTTCTACAATTGTTTATGCTGTGTATTCCCACCTATGGGGCTTATATAGTCCGTTTTTCCCACACATATCTGTGATTGGCCATTTTGGAATTGTATCAACTTCAGTAAACCTGCATTGTCATGCTCCAGTTTGTATTCATTCCTATATATTAGCTATTATTGCATTTATAGGCACTGCTGTCATGGCTTAGTGGTTTGGTACCTTGACTATGGTGTATAGTATCCTGGGTTCGAACCTGGCCACTACTTTTTATTTTTTATGACTGTCTAGACATGCTGAGGGGTGTGTCTGTGTAAAGGCAGTTTTGATACGGCTTGCTCAACGTTGCCCATCGGTAAGCTTGTTTGTGCGGTGCGCAGCTCCGCACAAACAGGGTACGCTGGTTTAAGCCTCATTTGGCTATCAGCACGCATATTACGCTCAGCTCAGTTAGGGGAACATAGATTCAGCATGTTAAACCACTGCTCAGCTACGGGCACTCATTTTGCACCAGTTAAACCACTGCTCATCTATGGGCAGATGCACTCACCCTGTTAAACTGTAGCTCAGCTATGGGCACATCTGGCATTTTTTATTCTTTTGTTACCTCACATTTCTTCAATATAAATGGGCTATTTCATTACATTTTACATAAAATGTGGTTTTATGTGTACATATTTGTCAGGGACTTGTTTCGTGCTTATTTTGCTAAAAATAAAAAATTGGTGTTGTGGGGGCCCGAACCATGAATGTCTGCTCTTCAGCCAACATCTCTACTGCTACGCTATTGCTTCCTGGCTAGTTTTGCATATTTAGTTCTTATATGCTTTCCCACTGACTGCTAACTGTAGCTGCGCTACGGGCACACCCACGCAAACGAGCGCACTCACGGTTAAACATTTTTACAATTTAAAAAAACATATAACATGTTTATTTATATGTTTTCTGTTCATAGTCTGTGGGGGCATGTGTTGTGTTCTGTTTATTCACATTTCCGTGGACTCTGTCATGGGTGTTTACTTTTGGCACTTTTCCTCTTCTGGGGGCGTGTCCGCTTACATGGCTCGGCCTACGGACACGCCCCCTACTGTCTTACACGGACCGTGTTAGCCTTAAGTGTGATTCAGCATGCTCTCATGAATATGCAAAGCATGCTGACATCACTCCATTTAACTGCAGCCTCCGTGTATGAGTTATAACTCTTACACAGAGGCTTCGTGAATCTTGCCCTATGTTTTACCTGTATTCTGTTTTTTAAGTGCATATTTAAACTAGGAAAGAGACAACCATTTTCTGTTGAGTCGCACAAAAATTAGAACAGGCCAATCAAGTTAATTACCTGTGATTTGAGGGTGGAGCTCAAACAAACTTTCTGTTTAAGAGGTAAAAATAAAAAATTTCAAGGCTTTACTGGAAAAGCTCACTTAGACTTTACCACAGCTTGCTGTGAGGGAAAGGTTAGTTTGTTCTTGCTTTATTGTATTTTGTACTACTTCATTGCCTTCTTCTATTTTGTATATCCTGATTTGTTTTCTTTACACTGTGTTTTACTTGTATTCTGCTTTTAGTTGCATATTTAAACTAGGAAAGAGACCACAGCTGTGTCTCTTGTGAATCACATAGAAATCATTACCCCATTTTCCCACAGTGCCGCTATTGTATTTTTAATCTCAACTGTCTTTCTAGTTGCCTGTCCTTGTGTTAATTTGATCACATATTTCCTCCCCTCTCCTCTTTCATTGGCTATTGTGAGTAAGCACAAAGTTATCATTATGTGGAATCACTTCCCTTCAGCTATTTAAATTTATTGGCCATCCCACTGTATTCCGTAGGGCCGTAATAAAAAAAAGCTCACCCCTCTTTCAATCTATATTCCTCTTTTAAAATTAGTGGCTCTCCACTTAGATAGCAAAAGCTTAAATTACACTCACTTTCATATCTAACTGCTTAGTGCACAGTGCAGTTCATATGATATTAACCTTTTTTTCATCTAAACCTTTAAAATCTGCAACATCTACTCCAATACCTCCAATTATTGGAGAGCCCACATTCTGCTTCTCAGTAGTCATCGTAGGATTAGTGATTCTGTTTTGTTCCTGGTGAAAGGAGGAGCATAGTGACATTATTTCCTGGAAACTGCTGATCACTGGAAAGCCTAATGACTGCCTCATAGGTGCTAACTTGGAATTTGTGCTTATATTTTGCTCTTGGTGCAAGAGGGAGCAGAGTGCATTGAGTCCTGACCATTTCTGATTGGGCACTGAGTGTCTGTACTTGACCTTCCTGATTGGTCTGCTTGCTATTCAAGGCTTCTACCAGGAAAAGACTACAGGTCTACAGCCCAGCACCATCTGGGACAAGACTGTTGATCACCAAGAGTCTATTGCCTGTTTCTCATTTTAGGATTGGTGCTCCTGTTTTGCCTCTGGTGAGAGAAAAAAGCAAAGGAACACTGTATCTCAGCAGCATGACACTGTGGTGAGACCAGCACTAGTAGTAGCCAAGCAGTAGCCATTGAGGTGACTCCCCTCCTTTTCATCATTCTTGACAATGTAATTCTTTCTTTTTAGCAAGTACTGCTTGATTTGCTGCTGTCTAACCTAACTTCAGAATATCTCCTTAAATACTTCAATCATAAATCAGCAGGATCTACTTATTAGCTCCCCTCAAGCATTCCGCAGTGCCCTGTATAGACAGAGACACCTTGAGTTGACATTTTTCCTGTAAAAGCACCCTTGAAATTTCAGCAATGCCTAGTTAAACACAGGTCCACTAGTTTGCAGTGACAAGCACTGCCCCCAGAGTTGCAAACCAGATATTCTTGACATTACTTCATATTCTCATTCCAACCATCTAAGAAATAAAAAAAAAAAAAGAAATGTCTGTTGCTGTGGATATGAACTATCCCACTATCTCTGTTACCAGCTTGGTTCATATGGGTATCCAGAGGTAATGTAGAAATTGTCTCACGTTTACTAACAACCTGTTAATTCTCAAACTGCTATGGTATGTGAGAGATGTATTTACACAATGTCACTGGAGGCAAAGCTCTCACATAAAAGCACTCCTAATGTCAATCAGGTTGTCAGTAGTACACATGCTGCACCCATCACACACAATTCAAAGCATAGGACCCACACATGCTAAGGCACCTAAATGTAACCTTCCTAAACCCCAAAGACCTCCTAGATGAAGTACACACATATGTCCTCAGCAGCCCTGAATGCACTCTTTCAAAAACAACACCCACATCATCACATACAGCCACATCTCATGGAGCCTTTACTTCTAAACCCATAAGGCAAGTCACTGCAAAACCCAACATTCTAGTCACCGGAGACTCAATTCTGAGACACAGATGTCCCTGTCACCAAGCTGAGTAAGAAGAAAGTCACGGTCAGTTGCTCATTAGGGGCCAAGATCCACTACATTATGCATGTGCTCAGATCATTGGACCACAAGTATTAGTATAGTCCATATGGATGTAATTGACTTGAGATGTACCTCCCTACACCTATATGAAGAGAGAGATCATGGAGCTCTTGGAATGTGTGTCCCAGGCTGGTATGAGCCTAGCATTGATCAGTATTTTGCCTTCTCCAAGGATGATGCCAAAATATGAACAGAATATGACTGACTTTAATAATTGACTTAGTTTCTGGTGTCATTCTAAGGGGTACAGTATTTGTTAGCATGGAAGGAGAAGGGTAAGAGACCACTCTGCCTTGCCAGGGATGGTCTGCACCTCTGCACTCTATACTTTTGATAGCCAAAATACTGCCCTCCCCCATAGAGCATTTTTCAGGCAATGCAAAGCAAAGTATTTCTGATATAGCAAATCAAAACCAAGAAAATCTAAAGGTGTAACTGGTTAATGCCAGGAGTCTAAGCAAAAACTCCACTCACTACAAGCTGTCCTCACCCTAGAGAATGCTGATGCCTGTGTGGTCACTGAGATGTGGTTTAATGCTGCAGAGAGCACACCGGCAGTGCAAGGCTATATTACCTTGACACATTTAGACCAGCTGCTACACAGAGAATAATGGTGGAGGTGTCTTGATTTACATCAAAAAAATACACCTCAAGGCTGGTCAAACAGGACAATGTACTTGAGATTCTCCACATTCAAATCACAATAGACAAAATCCCATATAATTTCCTTGCAAGATATAGGCACCCATCCATGGCCAAGGAAATCCTTAGCATGTATTTAAACTTATTGGAAACACTCACCGTCCAACCCAATACCATATTCATTGGTGACTTTAATTACCCCATTATTATCTGGGAATCATATATGATACCAGTCATTGAGTACAATGGCATCTTTGACATGTACCTAACCAGGCATATCTAACAACTGGAATGTCCACAAAGGCTCCTTACTAAAAGAATACAGGGCATAAGTAACATGTCCTATGCAGGCTGCCTCAAGGCTTTATCCCTGTATTCTGGCTCCTACAGGCTGTTGAGGAAAGATCTCTGCCTGGCATGCAAGGCATTGTAAGACCCCACCCTGATGGACCTCCTGAATATCCTCAAAACAAACAGCACCACAATTACCCATTTTAAAGACTTAAACCTTGCCTGTGATGTAAATAGGACCTGCTGGAGATACAGTATTTATCACAGAAACTACCCCTTCTCTGGAACAGGCTCTCCATCCATGTGAAGTCCTCCCTAACCCAATTTAAGTGTAGCTTGGGCAATTGGATTGGAGACAGGAAATTCATCCCTGGTTCAGAACTTATGGCTGTAATGGACACAGGCAGCTTGTAAACTGTTCATCTTCCAGGACCTTGCTTGTAAATGTTTCATCTCCCATGCCCCTGTTTACACTTCAAGGGTACCAGAACTTGTTGAAGATATTGGATGCATGCTTAGCTTTAAAAAGATGCTTGTGGTTGTTATCCTAGTAAACACCTATGAGCCTATAATATGGTGCATGACTTTCACTAAAAATGCTATAAATATGATTAAACTGCCTATGGAAATTTAGCCCAGCAAATACTAGGTTCTGAAGTCAAGAAAATCAAGTGAATGAGTGCTGATTTTTTGCAAAGGCATTATTAACCCATTGCCAAACACTTTAAATGCCGTAGTAATCAGGAGCCTTGAGAATTTCTAACAGCACCCAAGATGTGTGAGTTTTTGCTTTAAGGTGTGGGGCATGATTCTCCGTGATAAGTATGGGATCTAATCCAAGTCCAAGGAAACAGTAATGTGGATGATAAGATAGGCCTTTTGTGCTAATAGTAGGGATTTATTTTTCAGTAGATCCAGAAGTGTGCTTCATATTTAAAAGAACCAAAAGCATGGTGATTGAACCTCTTCAACTCATCAGCATACTTAACCTCTTAGTGTAAGAAGTCTGGACAATGTCAAAATTATGTGAGGACAAAGGCCATAAAAAAGGGAAAAGTTTAAAATATTGCTCCTATAAACTTGCAGAAAGTTGATATAACAGGTTTTGCATTAGCAGGCTTTTTCTAAAAGGTATGAAGTCTGTGACTCAAACATCTTTCAATACTTAATGGCTTTCAGTCCTCACTGATTTACCAGAAAGCCACACAGTTTTTGAAAAACAGACCAAAATATGAGGCAAAAATCTGGACAGTTGAGAGGTATGGCCATCAGTCACTTATGCATCTGACTTACAGTCTCTGGTAGAGAGCTGCACAAACGTTTTTGTTTAAAAAGACAATGAGCAAAAATATCAGAATAAATTATCTTCTTCTACTGCATTTTCTTGAGAAGTTACCTCCAGTTAGGAATCCCTGGTACCTAAAACCTGTACTAGATATGTCTGTCCTTCACTTATTGAATTGACTTATTGGTCTGATGCTCTGTTTTCTACAATGTCATTCTGACCCTTTAAAATATTGCATCCTGCAACTGCAATGACTTTCTGTAGGCTGTATTGCTTCTTTATAATATTATTATTAGTATTATTATTAATAATAAAGATAAATATTGTTTGTTAAAGTGGCCTACAGACCTAAAATCCCAGGCCGGTTCTGACTACAGAAATATTGTAATTCTTTCATGACAGCCTCAGAGTGGAGCAGACCTTTCCAAACATACAAGAATAATTAAAAGGGGAGTCTAACCAAGTTCTGTTGAAGCCTGATACAGCAATCCAAGCCCTCCCAAACTATAACTCAGCAAGTGAGAAGAGGTAGATCGGACACCATGGCATGGCTCCACCTCGGTTTCAGAGGATGCAGTAGGGGATGACTGCAGGTTAGTGTAATCAGGAGAGGCAATGGAAAAACAATGGGGCCCATGGACATCTTACAAACATGTACAGCTAAGCTCAGTCCTCCAGACTACTATAGATTTCCTACATTTTTCTCTGTCCATCACCACTGTATTGCGCTTTTGTTATAAACTGCAACTACTATTGGGAGTTCACATTCAGCACCTAGTTTTTGTTTGGAACGTAAGACGTTTTAGCTCTCAAAAGCATATGTGCAACTAAGATACTAGTTTGAACTGTCTAGATAGTTTTGTTTTGCACATACTTTTTTCATAGGTTTCAATCTGCAGAATGAAGCAGTATATGGAACATACAGTGGACTTTAATATTGATAAGTGCTGTATTATGTGATCATCACAGAAAATGTCTACTACTTTGCATTGTGTCCTATTAACTCTCTGTCAACAATGCATTCATTCTTTGTGCCATCCTTTCTTTTTCACTAGACTACGTATGTGTACATTAATTCCAAAACATTGTCATCTGTTCTTTGTGTTAATTAACTGAAAGCATCTTTCACACAGTGGCCCTTTTAAATATCGTCGCTTTCAAGGACTGCTAACATTTCAAAAGACAGCACCTTTTCTGCCTTTATCATGTGCAAACCTCTTCATGTATACTCCCTTCTAAATGCTTTCTGCTTAAAATATTCTACAGCTTTTACCACATTAAAAAAAAATGATTCAATAAAAAAATCTATTTCCCTCACCTCTTCACCCTCACATAATTCTGTGGTTATGACCCTAATGCATACTAAGTTATAGCTCCACCTACACAGTTAAAGAGTTTGTGCGTCATCAGTATTTGCACTTTTGGTTGCCTACAAGCCTTAATAACCTTTCATGTATGCAGTCTTGCTACTCACCTTTACCCATTCAGATTTAAGAATGCTCAATATGCACAGTTATGTCAGCATGATTTTCATTGCCACATAGTCATTTAGGAATATTATCCATCCCCAAAATTATATGAGCATCATATTATCCCTGACAGTCATTTAAAAATGTTGTCCATCCACACAGTTTTATGTGAGGCAGGCTCCTCTAGTACATGGCTTTATGTGAGGCTGGATCCTCTCCCACATGGCATCATGTGAGGCAGGATCCACTCCCACACGGCATTATGTGAGGCAGGATCCTCTCCCACACGGCATTATGTGAGGCAGGATCCTCTCCCACACTGTGTTATGTGAGGCAGGATCCTCTCCCACACGGCGTTATGTGAGGCAGGATCCTCTCCCACACGGGGTTATGTGAGGCAGGATCCTCTCCCACACGGCATTATGTGAGGCAGGATCCTCTCCCATACAATGTTATGTGAGACAGGATCCTTTCCCACATGGCTTTGCTCTTGAGGTGAATTTCTTAGCATCCATGTCTCTAACACATAATAAGGAAATTAAGATCAATGACCGATCATAATCCTGTGTTGTGTATGTATCAGTTGTTTTACTATATGGTGTTGTACACTGGAGCTAAGCCTGAGATTGACATATCTGGAATAATTGTTTCCTCCTAATTAACAAATGTAATGAATGAATAAATAAATAGGTAAGTATCTGAAATTCACAGAAAGGGAAGCAGAGTCTAGTATATTTAAGAATGTGTGCGAGTGCTGAATGATTGGGTAAATAGCGTACCCCTCAACTTCTTAGCTCAAGAAATCTGGACAAACCCTAAAATGATGGGGAGAGAGAGGCCCCAAAATAGGGACAGATTTTAAATATTGCTTTTATAAACTTAAGTTGCTAGAATAACAGGATTTGTGTTCATGTGCATTTTCTGAAGAATATTAAGTCTGAAATGCAAATATATGTTATTATTTAGTGACTTCAACTCTCATTGATTTACCAAAAAATCACAAATTTTGAGACAGACCAAAACTGAGAGAAATCAGGACATTCTGCAAAAATCTGGACAGTTGAGAGGTAGTGTAGCATTTATTAATACAAAAGGCTGGGAAACAGTGCATTTTTTACAGTGCTGTTGGAGTTAGATACTCTAGAAATATTTTAATAGAAGACATGGTGATCAAAAGGAAGTTAAAACAGGTGGGGAATGGTTTGTATAATCTGTGATGAGCAGTAACCTGAATGTCTGGGCTGCCTTTTTGATTCCTGTTTTCAGTACTTCTATCATTGCAATATTAATTATAATTTAGTATTTTTTAATAAAACACTAACAAAGCTGATTATAGATCAAAGGCTCAGTTTTATTGAACTCTAATATGAACTGAATACTACATTTGCAGTAAGAAATACTCAACTGGCTCAATCTGTGTAGGGAAGTCACCCTATCATTTTTAAAACAGAATTTTCCATTCTTCTTGTTATATTTGCTTTTACCTGATTTGTTTGCACTTTTACATTATGATTATTCTGAGAGAGGAATAAAATGTGAGCCTTTGCCAGTCTCTAACACAATACCACACCATCTAATTAGGCAGCACAACTCCTCGTGAAATATTCTTCAGAGACGTTAACATGTTGTCATAACTCGCCTACAGTAAAACTGTCATGTGGCTTCAGTCAGTGCACAGACTAGGAGACGAAACTGTCAACATATTTTCCCCTGAGCATTTCTGCAGGCAGTTGCTGTTCTAGTTGCACCCTTGAGAGGATAATGGGAAGAGTGTGACTGTGTGAGTGTGCGTGTCCATGTCAGTATATTGACACCACATTGTTGCTGCTAAGATGTTTCGGCCCTATTCCTCTTCAATCACATGCAGCATTGTCAGCACTTTTTTATCTGAAAGACTTTGTAGTTGCTTTCAGTCTAACTTCTAATCAGACAGTAGGTTCACTGAGCACAGCTGAACCTTCTAAGTAATGAAATATAAATGATGCTATGTGGTAATGATGCTGAAACTTTTTTTTTGCTCCTATGTCAGCTACTTGAAATGGTCCATTAAGAGACATTTTAAGATTTGAACATTTTGCTCAGCATGTCATAACCTGCCAAGGGATCAGGGCACAGCATGAAATCTGTCTTCGGGAATAAAATGCAACCACTTCTTTATTTATCTGCATGTGAAGGAATATCATGTCAGCTTATATAACTGCACCTCCTTGTTAATGCAGATGTCATTTCTAGCTTGTCCTTTTCAAGAATAAATTCCTTTCCAACCCTTCCTCAAGATTGCTTCCTTCTAATTAAAGACAAAATGATTGCTGCAGCTCTGATATCAGATTAGAGCTAAATGAAGATGAGTCACAGATGGGATGTAAACCTTTAGCAAAATGTCTAATATTTGTTAAACAATCACTAGAAATTTCTGCTCAGAAAAAAGTAATACATCCCCCAAAGGATATTCATCCTGACAGAATTAGGCTTCTGGCATGAACATTCCCTGTTAGATTTAAACAGAAGACAAAAGCACAATTGCTTGTGTCATTTTTGCCTTCTATTTAAGGGCGGAGATAGTACATGTTTTTATAATTCAGCATGGTAAAGTATTTTCCCATTCCTGTGTTCTGAAATATAATTTTTAGTTAAGCTGCAGAGGAAACCTGAGAAAAAGGCTCCATCTTTTCCTTCCCTGGCTAAACAACTGTGCAGACACACTTAGTTGTAAGGAGGATGTAAATTAAGGGCTGTCCAGCTTGTTTTAAACAGAAAAAGAAAGTGGTAAAACAGTCATTATACCATGACCCCCCCCAAAACGTGCACACTGATTGGCCAGCGTGCCCGTTGTAAATCGAGTTATACTAATGGAAAAAGGTCCGGTCGCCCGGACTTTTTTCCATTAGTATAACTCGTTTTTTTAAAACACTGTCTCGCTATGTTAAATGGGTTTAACATAGCGAGACAGCTTTAAAATAAGCAACGGAGATCTCCGTTGCTTATTTTAAAGCTGTCTCGCCATGTTAAACTTATTTAACATAGCGAGACAGTGTTTAAGCAACGGAGAAAGCAAGATCTCCGTTGCTTTTTTGTCTCGCTATGTTAAATGAGTTTAACATGGCGAGACAGTTTTAAAATAAGCAACGGAGATGTCCGCTGCTTATTTTAAAACTGTCTCGCTATGTTAAACTCATTTAACATAGTGAGACACTAAAATAAAAGCAACGGAGATCTTGCTTTCTCCGCTGTTTTGCTCACAGCTCTGATGTACTGCGCAGGCGCACAGTACATCAGAACTGCCACGGATGCCAGACATCTGCGGAAGGGCAGTAAACAGGCATTATACTATGCCATTATTTAAGAAACGTAATAGTTTCTTTTCTTAAATAATGTCATGGTATAATAGCAATAACCCACTTCTGGGTGTGGGTAATGCTAAATTTACCCACGGTTGGCTTTGTTTGGTCCCTCAGGCCTCGGGACCAAACCACGCCAACCGTGGGTAAATTTAGCATTACCCACACCCAGGCGTGGGTTATTGCTATATTATACTGATTATTCCATTTCCCTACTACCTTTGCTTGTAGTTCAGAGTCAGAAAAACAAAAACAAAAATGGATTATATTATAGGGCACTGCTTTGCAGTGTGTGATGCATTTGCAAAGGTATGCATTCCCTTTTCAGAAAATGTACTACATTATCTGAACATATTAGACATGCTGTCCCAAGAGCTGTGTAACCACGAGGATCCAAGAGGTTATTCCACAGTGAATTCTGGAGCTGCAATTACTTCCTGTACACTGATGCCCACCAGATCCAGACTCACTTAGCAGTCTAGCTGTTAGTGCTAGTCTGGGGATGACTTAGGTTTGCATATTTATCACCAGTCTAGCTGTCTCAGGGTAGGATGGGGACCAGCTACTGCTGAGCAGCACCCCCCCCCCCCCCCCGGGGAGAGCAGTAGACTAAAAAGCTGTGGTATAAACAAGTAGCTAAGGTACAGTGGGCACAAAGGAGTATGGTGCATGTATAATTATATGCCACATGCTTGCTTCCCTCCTAGAGGAATGGCAGTGTAACACAGAAGCCAAAGCACACATGCTTAAGAATATTTGGAGGTCCTGTTGTACAGGATTATAAAGTATGCAAATGTTTAATGGCTGAAGATATGTGCCGACTGGATGTACCAGACATGGTTTCCATTTATGGGATTGGGGTATATCTGTTGAAGAATACAGTAGACCAATTATTGCTACAGAATAAATCTCAATTATGCAATAATGTGCATGCAGATTACCAGCCAGCATGCCCATTGTATATCAAACAGTAACTGCAGTTGGATATTTGGCTAGCATACCAGAATAAAAATGGATAATAAAAAATTAACACCACTCCCTATACCTGTATGAAAGTAATGCCACATTGTCTGCATACAACAACTTTGTTCTGTTCCCTGTGACCTGTTTGCTAATGTAGTCCATCACCATGTATGAACAGCAATGGGTTCAGAGGTGAGTCCCAGTGCACACCCACTCCCACTGGGAACCCCACTGTGGGGCAGAAAATTGTTCATATGCGAGTCCTTGGGTCCCCATACATAGCTTACACTAATTCTATCAGTGTTTCTCAGATTTCAAACCACCACAGGACTGTCCTAATCAGCTTTCTTGGGTCATATAATTTCTTTAACTCTATGAAAGCCCAGCTGGACTCTTTCCTCATCTCTAGTTTCCTCTTAACTGTCTGTCTCACACAGGGTCATTTGTGCTGCATCCTGATCTGAATCTGAACTGCTCATCTCCCACGTTACTTTTTACTACGTTGTGAATTCACTTGTCAGTCACTCTCTCCAGAACTTTCATGCAATGTAACAAGAGTTAGATACCTCTGTACGTCCCACAGTTCTGACTATCCCCTTTGTTCCTGACCACTGGTACCAGTATGCTTATTCTCCAGTCATCTGAGATATGCCTTTCTATCCACACTGCTATAAGTACCCTCAGGAGCCATTTCTCCCCTATTTCACCCAAAGTCTTTATCATATCTGTTGTGACCTCATCTGAGCCCGTTGCTTTCCCTGACTTCATTTTCCTTGATGCTGTTCTTACTTTGTCTATGATGGGCTCCTCCTATTCTCTCATCATAGGCTGTGTCTGGGGCAGGACAGCTTCTGTGAGGATTTCTTCATTCAGAAGTTGCTGGAAACACTCCTTCCATCTGCCGTTGATGTTCTTTGGACTGGTGAGCAGGTTGTTGCTGACACATCTCTATCGAAGGGTATCTGACTAGCTTCTTTAGCTTTGTCTTTGCCTTGAAACCTGATAAAGTTTTTGTGCCACCTACTGAGTCACCTTCCAAAAGTTGGTAGAGGTCCTCCGATGCCTTTTTCTTTTGCTATTGCAACCCCTTTCTTAGCCTCGTTTTTGGCCAACCAGTATTCCTTCCTAGCCTCATCTGTCTTTTCTATCTCCCTCTTTTCCTGCACTCCTCCTTTCTTTTGATGACGTCCGGGACATCTGTATTCCACCACCAGCTTTCTACTGCACCTTATTTCTATACTTTGCTTGGCTGCATGTCTGTTTTGCAGTCCTTACACATCCTGCTTTGAGGCGCTGCCATTCTTCTACAACTCCACCTATTTCCTCCTCTTTTTGAAGTGCTACAACCTTAAGTAATTCCTTCAGCTGTTGTTCTCTCTCTCCAGTCAATGTCCAAACCTTCAGTCTGATGTTTGCTGACCGCAGATCCTTTTCTGACCACTGTTTTCAGCTGATTGTGGCAACCAGTGGTTTATACTTTGGGCTAGGTGCTTCAATGGGAATGACTTTGCAATCGCTAATTCTACCCCAGTGCCCTTTCCTTACTAGGAGGATGTCTACCCAAGTTGCACGCTTGCCATTCTTTTGTATGTGACCTTGTGACTATCTCTCTTGCTGAACCATGCGTTGGCCACCATCGAGCCATTTGCCAGACAGAAGTCTAGCATGGCCTCTCCTCTATTCCTGTTTTCCAGCCATGTTGACCCAGGCAGTCTTCATATCCAGTTTTGTCTGTCCTGATATGTACATTCAGGTCCCCCATTATTAACACCTATTCATGTTGTCCTGCTTTTATCTAGTAGATCCTGCAACTACTGCCTGAATGCACTCACTTCCTGTCTGTGACAAGCCTGCTGTCGGGCATAGACTGAGATTGAGTACTGCCCTAGCCTTAGACTGACTGCCATGAGTCTGTCACTAATTTTCATGAGATCTCTTACTGTCTTTGAAACCTCTCTCTCACCACAAATTTCTACAACATTTCTAGACTGCCTTCCTCCTGAGTAGTAGACTCTGGATCCCAAGCCAATTGGCTTTGCTGCACTGCCCTTCCATCTTGTTTCCTGGATAAATAGGATGTCTGGACTCCTCCTTGCCATCATGTCATCCACTTTCAAGCTCCATCCTGTCAGTGAACCTCCACTGAGTATAGCAATTCTTAGTTCATGTTTGGCAAGTTAATTGGTTTTACATCCAGCTTTCACTTAGCAGAGCTATCTCAGGTAACCCAAGCTCTGCAAATGGACCCTGGCTAGCCAGCAGCTTATTGACCCAGGATTAATGGAATTTATGGTGGGCACATACTGACCAATAGGGGCACATACACCCTTCCCAACATTAGCATGGGTTCCTGGCATAGGTTGGAGTAGGTCAGGTCCTCAACCCACTTATCACCGACAAATACTCATGCCCATTTTGGCAACATTAGTAAACATGACCGAACCACCTAGAGCCATATTTTGTACACCAAACTCACCTCCTCTCCACACTACTCTATTCTGCACCTATCTTCACCAACCTACCCAAAATTGAAATTGCCAGTCTCAATGTCTGCTACAATCAAATAGCCAAATTTGCTACCGGGGCCCCCTACCAAGCCCACCACAGTCACTCACTAAATCAACTTAATTGGCTTGAGTTCCCTAATCTATCATCCCATCAACTTTCTTTTGCCCATAAACTTCTAGTACTTCCAGACAAAACTCCAGCACTGTCCAACCTGCTAAAACTACAAACCAATCCCAGACAACTTTGCTGTAGTGATAAAAGACTAATCAAAATGACCAAAAGCTATAACACAGCAGGTGATTCCCTCTTCCATAACCACACAGGCAAAATTTGGAACTCCTTACCTTCTTCCATTACCTCCACTGACTCAAAGGTTACATGTAAAAAGTGACTCAAAGAATCCCTAAAACTCTCATGGATATGTTCCTGCTCCCCTCCAGGCTGACCTCCCTCATTCACCCCCCGCCCCATTTCTTAGCTCCCTGTCACATCTTCCCTTTATTAGGAACTGTAACTCCTACCTACGGTGTTTCACCTCCTAATATCTACCCAGAATGCCCACAAATATTTGTGTTCCAACTTAGAACTCATTAATAATTGTCACACACTGAACCCTATCACCTCATTTAACTTGTGTTTGTCTCAGACAATGTGATAACTGGAACTACTGTACTTTCTATGAACTTTTGTATTTTTAAACTTCATAACTATGTAACTTTTTTAAATCTTGTGTTTACTAATGTTATTCTCATGCTGTGGTGTTTGATCTATGGAGCTTTTCTCCCTGGGCCTCCGCTGAAAATGTACATGTATGCAGTTGGACTCTCCTGGTCAACAGATATAAAATAAATAAATCTCGTGGCTAGCCCTGACAAGGTGTAAAGTCTGTGATCTGTGTTCTCCTGTCTTGAGGATATTGCCCACCACAGTAGATACCCTGCTAGACAGGGGCATTGTGTGCTGATTTGTCTAAACATGGGCTAAACACTTGGCTAGGCTTATAAGGGCCTTGCGGCCAATAGCCTAGTAACCTCCTATGATAATAGTAATAGTTCAAGCCTGTGTGGCAGTAATGAAGCATTAACCAATGTCTGTCCTTGTTTGATCTGTCAGGCTTCAGCCTCATAATCAAACCGCAACAGCAGTGGATAAATTGTGTTATCTTTGGGATATGAGTTATTGCTAAGTAACTGGTTGAAGCTGCTGGCATCCTTATTCTAAGGCCCAACCAACACTATGTAGTATTCAGTATGTAAAAATCGGTTCCATCACTCTGTCATTACTTATCCTGAGTAGTTAAGTAAATGTTGACTACTACCAGTAAATGTATTGCAGTCATGTCCTTTTGGCATGTTGCCATATGACTGTCATTTATACTTGCTTCTATGTGTTTCTGTTGATATTTGAATTGTGCAGCTTACCTTAAAATTGACACCTACACCTGCTCCTGTACGATCCTGTCATATGAACTGCTGATGCTGCTGCTGTTGAAAGAGCTCATCTTGTTTTACAAACTTATTTAACTGCCACAGGATTATCACCTATTTTTGGATCCTGTTTATAAATAGTTGTATTACTCCTAAGGAATGACTTGTGCTGCTGTTTAATCCCACATTCTGTCTACTTTTGAGTATGAATTTTGTATTGTGTTGTACATTCACTCTTACATAACATCAGACAGTTTTGTTGCTGTTAAATTTCTGGAGAAATGAGTACTCTCAGCAAATGTGTTGTGGCCTTGTACTTCTACCTACCTATGAACCTATGATGATGCGCTCCATAGCTTTACATATCAAACTCATCAGGCTAATGAGGCAATAATTCCCAGGGTCTGTAGTCGCTCTCCCTTTATGGAGAGGGATGACTGTAGCAGTGCGCCATTCGGTAGGGACAAAGCCTGAGGTGAGGCTGTGAATGAACAGGGCACACAGATGTGGTGTCAGTTCGCTTTGTAGTTCATGTAGAACACAGCCAGAGATATTATTGGGTCCCATGGAAGCTGTATTCTTGGCTTTTGACAATGCAGCTTTAACCTTGGCTGCAGTTATGCTGCGTGCCTGGCATTCTTCTAGTATTATGATTGGTCCTTTGGGGGGGTAAAGTTGGCACTGAATCTGTTGGCCAGTATGTTGGCAATATCTGTTGGCCCAGTATAGGAGGTACCATTGTGCAGTAACTCTGAGCAAATCTGGGTATTGCTGTGGAGGTTCTTGATATAACTATAAAAGGCTTTGTGATTGTTTTCAGTGTCTGCCGTAATTCTGCCTTCATAGCTGGCTTTAGAGGATTTGATGAGGGATCTCAACTTTTTGTTGAGGCTAATAAGAGAGTTTTCTTCCAGTTCTGGGACTTCATCTTTTTCTGCAACAATTTCTTCCTTCTGTTGTAGAGTTTATTAATGGCAGGGGACCACCATATTGGCTTCCTTTTTTTGGAGGAAAGCATCTTGGTTCTGTTGGGTATGGCTTGTTTCATGCATTTATGTACATGTTCGTACAGTGCATTGGTGTATGATTCGGCAGTCATGCAGCCATTTTCCATTGGCATAGGTGCTGTGAAGTTAGCCACCTCTGTTTTAGGAGTCCAAAGTCAGCTTTGGAAAAGTTTTTCAAGGTGGTTACCTTTGCAGGGGGTGTGGGAATTTCCATGGTGATTAGTTTATGGTGGGATCTCACCAGGGAGGGGATTGACTATTGGTGTAGAGCAACGTTCGCCCATGTTAGTAATAACCAGGTCAAGGATGTTGCTTCCTCTAGTGGGGGTCAGAATGAGCTGGTCTAGGGCATTGGAATTGATGAATTCCAGGAAGCGTTGGACCAGTGTATTGGTGCTTGAGTAGTTTTCCCAGTTGATGGAGGGGTAGTTGATGTCTCCTTGAATGAAAGTGTTGGGTTGGAGCTTGATAGATTCCAGGGTGCTTAGGAACATGGAGTGAGAGTCTAGAGATATGATTGGGGACCTATAGCAGGCTATGACCTGGATCACAGTCTTACCCAATGTTAGTTGTACCTGAAGTATCTCAGATGCATTATAGTGGGCTACTAGTCTGTAGGTGTGCATATCCTTTATGAATATGGGGAAACCACTATAATGCATCTGAGATACTTCAGGTACAACTAACATTGGGTCTGTTAGTCATGCCATCCCAAGCAGACAGATACTGGATCCCCTTAGAATGACATCAGAAACTTAGCCAATTGTTGAAGTCAGCCATTTTTTGTTTGTACTGCAGTATCATTCTGGGTGACAGTAGGATACTGCTCAGGGATAGTGTCATACCTGCCTGGGCTACATAATCCAAGAGCTCCACCATGTCTCTTTTTATGTAGTCCAGGGAGGTGCATCTCAGGTCATTCACACCCACGTGGACAATGATAGAGTCATACTTGTACTTGTTGTGGAGTGACATGAGTGTGTGTGTTTTGTGTCGGATTCTGGCATCTGATAGACAGCTGACTGTTACTTTCTCCTTATTCAACCTAGTGAGTGGGACATCTTTGTGCCTTACCATTGACTCACCTATGATTAGTGTATTGGGCAAGGTGTTTAGACTTATAGGTTAATAGGTTCATAGGTTGGTACTAGGCTATCGGCCCTAGGGCCTATACAAGCCTAGCCATAACAATTCCCTGGCTATTTTTTCCCATGCCATTTACTTCCCTGGACCCTTGTCTAGCAGGGTGACTGACTTGATCCCCGGGGTGAATTTCCTTTCTCCCATCCAATCGTCAAGGGTCCTTTTGAAGAGGGCCAAAGAGACACTCTGCTTGACCTGTATGGGCAGTCTATTCCAGAGTCTGGGGAGTCTCTGGGTCAAGAACCTTAGGGGCTTAGGTTGAGGGGCAGACTGTGGAGGTGAGCTACATGCCCTGTGGTTTGTGCTGTGTTGTGGTGGTCGAATGCATTTCTGTCTTGGAGGTCTCTGCTGTTTAGGTAAATTTCTGTTGAGTGCCTCTGCGAAGGTGGGTGTGTGGTTTGTGTTTTTATGTGATGGCTGTGATAGTGGGTGTTCTGGAGGGCTATGTGTTCCATGTTGTGTGGTGCAGGTGTTGACCTTCTTCTCTTGACCAGCTAGTCCGGTCTTGGCTGGAGAGTGCATAGCCTCCAATTTGGTGATATAAGTGCATCTCTCACAAGTCTGAGTGTTGGGAGGTAAGAGGAGAGGGTTGTATGTGTACATGAGGCAGTTGCTACACTACTTCAGAATGCCCAAGTGCACCAGGTTAATAGGATAAAGCACAGGGAGCTTCCAGTGTTCTCCTTTAGAGAATCGTGCCAGCAGGGGTGGTCATAACTACTAAGTACTGAAGCTATTTCCATGAAAATGACTGGTGCTGATGGCTGTTAGGTGTGCGATAATAAAACCTGTTGAAGTGTAACACAGTTAGGCTATTTGGAGTGAAAGAGAGAAAGAACTAGCAAGATCTAAGGGAAAAACTGAAGAGAAGACTTTCTGGCACCAGTAATAGTTTACCTCAGCTCGGCACCGCTGAGTGGAGCTTAAACAAAAGCAAACACAGTCTTTTAAACCAGAAAGTTGTAGATGATGGAAAAACTGCCCAAACATCCAATAAACTGCAATTCCTGGGCCTCAAACCACTCCTCTTGTGGTAGATAGGCTACCTAGGCTACCTAGTGTTTACCACTCCCACAGATAAGCTAGAAGGCTTCCCTTCAACACAGAAAGGCTTGTGGGGGCTCAGAAGCTTACACACAGTCCTGGATACAGCAAATCTGTATCTGGACTAGACTAGTTACAGGAAACAAGTTTAGAACTTTTTTTTTGCAGAAAAGCAGCTAAAACAGCAGTAAAAGCAATTCAAATGCAGTGCAAGTTAACTCTCTTGAGTGTGTAGCAATATTAAAGAAAATGCAGTTTAAATAAATGCAATTAAATGAAAAAATTACAAAAAAACCCTGCACAGAAAGCAGTAAATTAGGAAGAAATCAAAATGGAGGCAGTTAGAGTATCAGAAAACAATGCCAGCAAATATGTAAGTAATTCAGTCAGGCAAAAATTAAGACAGTGCAGAACTCTGAACAGTTAAAAGTGCCAAAAAATATGCTTATCAGCTCTATATTTCCAGATAGTTTGAGAAGCACACTCAGTCAGAACATAAGGAGATTCTCGCAATGGTAGATTCTAGCAAAGTGGTTTTTTTTGGGTTTTTTTTATATAAAGTGGAAAGGGAGGAAGGAGGAACAGAATATAATTCAAGGTTAAGAAACAAAGTGGGCTGGCCTTCTCAAATGTTCTTTCTGCATTAGGTGGGATGAGCTAATGACACTAAACTGGGAGGAGTGTCCCAGACCAAATTTACAGTAGGGGCGGGCAACTGCAAAGCCACCAAATATAACAACAAGGCACCAAACAGGAAGGAGGGTGGGAACCTATACTACAGCTGCTAGCTACTCACAAACAAAAATACACAACTCTCAGTATGAAAAAGCAGTTTACAGTTAAGTAATTCAATAAAAATGCAATTACAGTAATGAAACACTATATTGCAATGAAAAATACAATTAAAACAGTATAAAGCAGTACACAAATGCAGTGAAACAGTAAAAAAGCTGTATAACAGTGCAAAATGTAGTAGATTAGCTGTATAGCACAATGATAAGCATTAAGAAGTGCAATTCAATAAAATAAATGTAAGACATAACTTATTCTGCTTTGGAGTCTTAGGGAATTTCTGCTTAGTCACAGTGATGAATCACCACTCCACAGCCTGGTAAAAACATGCACAGCCCCCTGCAGACAGAGGGTTTAAAATACCAGAAATGATGGAAGAATCTGGAAGCTTGAATTACTACATAATCCTGCTAGCCCCTGCTCTTTCTTCCAAAGTAGAAATGAGAGTGGAGTGTGGCTGGTCCTACACAGCAGTTGTACTCACTTGTTTTTTTTTTAGTGGTCTGGCCAGTTGTTTGCTTCCTGTAAACAAGTTTCATGTCTTGATATGATATTCACAACCACTGGTTTTCATACTGCAATGTCTGGGTTTACTTATTCAGGTCACAACACTGCTTGGTAACCCCAGCAAACAAGTATTCCTTTACTGATTATCAAAGACAAAATTATAGTAAACTCAAAACAGTTAAGCAAGTGATATTGCCTTGAGTGATGATGCAGACCACTACACCTTGTGTAACCAATTCACTTGGTATTCTGGATCTGCACTTAAGCAAGGTCCAGTGGTCTCCTTTATTGCTATAAGGGCTTTACTTTTTGTTGCTGCTTTTTTTCTATCATCGCATTAACAGACATTGGATTATATTGCTGTGTTGTTTTAATAATTGGGAATAATTTTCCTTGTTATTCTTTGGAAAGTACTAGATGTCCTTACATTCACTAGTGCAGTATTCATCATGTATGGGATTCCATGCCATGGAAGACCAACCTGTGGCCATTCTACGAAGGCCAACCATTGCTTTAAGGTATGTTGAACATCACCCAAATGCTCCTCGCATAGAGTAGTTCATAAAAGGTGACATTCAGGCATACCATCCTCAGAACTTCTTTGCCACTAGTCCGAATGCTGTTTTCTAACCATCAGTGTGTTTGCCTATATCCATTTTCTGCCATTTGTACTGCTTTTTTGTATTCTGGTGCTTACTCCTGTTTGCTGAATTCCTCATCGTTGCAGATAAGTACCCAGTTGTTGTTTTGTTCTTTCTCATCTCAAGAAGGAATTTCTCTGGTGAATTCAGCAGTTGTCTCTGAATCCAGGGCTCCCTTTCCATTCCCCTCTTCCCTCTCAGGATCTGTTTACAGATGCTTCAAATGTGGGAAGGGGAGCAACTTTTGGCTCCCTGAAGGTACAGGGAGTGTGGTCACCTTGTCAGAATAAGCAGCACATCAATGTCAAAGAGATGAGACTTCCTGTGCTGGCTCTTCAGGCCTTTCATTGTCTTTTTCTCTCCAGGGCCTCTCAAGGTGTTCACAGACAGTGCCACAGTTGTGTGATATATCAACAAATAGGGGGAAACAAGATCTTACCTTTTTTGCTGGTTGGCACTTCTGGTATGAGATCTGGCTCAAGTATCGCATGACTCTTCAGGCAGTTTAAATCCCTTCAGATCAGAAAATTGTGGCAGACACTCTGAGCAGGTCTTATACTCAATCCCACGAGTAGATGCTTCACAGGGATGAGTTTCTGAACATTGTTCACCAGTGGGGTACTTCACAAGCAGATCTCTCTGCCTCCCCTCTGAACAATCAACTTTCTCTGTTTTGTGCCAGAGTCCCAGTGTGGAAGGTGGATGCCCTCTCGTTTCCTTGGAAGGGGACGTTTCTTTATGCATTTCCTTCCCTTCCTCTCATTCCCAAAGTCCTGTTTAAGATTCAACAGGATGCTCCTAAAATCTTGTTGGTGACTTCCTTTTGGCCGTGAAAGCACTGGTTCCCTCTACTTCTGCATCTAGCCAAAGGGAATCATCATAAGTTACCTCACAGGGTGGATATTCTCACATAAGACAAGGGATCTCTTATCCATCTCCACCTGTCCACACTTCAGCTGACACTGTGGGTGATAAGGTTTTGATTCCTCATAGACACCTTTTTTTCTGAGGATGTGCTACAGGTCCTGCAGGAGGCCAGGAAATCTACTACTAGGAAATCCTACTTCTCTAAATGGAAAGGGTTTTCTATTTGGTCTCTCTCTTGTAACGTGGACCCACTTACTGTGGAGGTTCCTTTGGTTCTTTCATTTGTGTGAGTTTCTCAGTACTGGTTTGGCCAATTCTGCTATTAAAGCCCACTTGTCAGTTCTTTCTGCTAGTCAGCCGTAAACTCATCCATTATCTTCTAGATTTGAGGCTAAGCAATTTCGTAAAGGTGTCCTTAATATTAGACCTCCCAAGAAGCCTGTTCCTCCTCCCTGGGATCTTATTTTTGTTCTGGAGAAATTGACTCTGGCTCCTTTCTGAGTCTGTTGTTTCAACATCCTTGCAACGTTGTTCTTGGAAGACAGTTCTTTTGTTAGCTCTTACTACTGCCAGATGGGTATCTGAGTTGCAAGGCCTTGTGGCTTGTCTACCTTTTTTTATATTCCATGAGTACAGGGTGTCCTTGCATAATAATCTTTTTATGTCTTCGTCTGTTAATTTACCTACGCTTTTCCCCTCTCCACAATCTGACGGTAAGAGGGTGCTGCATACTTCTGATGTGCATAGAAGGTCAGATTTTATTTGGATAAGACTAAAGCTATCAGAAAATCTGATCAGTTGTTTCCTTTCATCCTAGGTCTTTAGGATTAGCTGTTTCCAAGCAAACTATTTACTTGACTTTCAAAGGCTATTTCTTTTTGTTACACGTTTCATGGCAAGAACCTTCTTCTGTAAAGGCTCATTCTAATAGAGCTGTGGCTTCTTATGGAGCTTTTTTTTAAGGGCATAGACACTTATTATATTCTTGAAGCAGCTACCTGGACTTCTGCACATACTTTTACCAAACACTACAAGCTGGATAGTATCTCCAGATGGTTTTGCTAATGCCATTCTTCGTGGCTTCTTGGAGGGCTCTACTGCTGCCTCCTCCTCCCAAGTTTCTTCTTGAACTTTGGCACTCTCCCATGGATGATGAATACTGCAGCAGTTAATGTAACCACATAGTACAGTTGTGTAATATCTTACCATAACAGTAGATGTCCTTTCCTTCACTGCTGCAGTATTCACTCCCTCTCTCCACCCCCTAGTCTTTTTCCTTCCTGGATGTGTAGGTTCTCTTTGGTTTTCCTTGGACTGGTGTTCCTACTGGGACAATTGGTTCTGAGGATTGTATGCCTGAACGTCACCTTTATGCCCTACACTATGTGAGGAGCATTTTAGTAATATTCAATATACCTTAAAGCAATGGTAGGCTATGGTGGACTGGACGAACAGTGGGCTTTCACGGCAGAGAATCCCATACATGATGAATACTGCAGCAGTAAAGGCAAGGACATCTACCGTTATGGTAAGATTTTACACAACTGTACTTAGTTTCTTCAGTGACATGTACTGTTAATTGAAAGACTTTAGCTATTATTTCTTTAGAGTTTAATTACTGTCACTTCAAACTTTTGCTTGGACTAAGCCGCGGTGGTGCAGCAGTAGCGTTGTTGCCTCACAGCAAGAGGTTCTCCCATTCGATTCTCGGCTGAAGCGCCTTCTGTGCGGAGTCTGCATGTCCTCCCTGTGGTTGAGTGACATTCGAAAGACATGCATGAATGGGCATGCCTTCGTTGAACGTTGGGCATCAGGCTGGCACCTTGGCACTGTAAAAATCTACTGCCAATCATTAGCGGACTGGACTTTTGCTGTGGCAACCCCTAACCGGGAAAAGCTGAAAGAAGAACTTTGAACTTTTGCTTCAATGATACTTTGTCATATAGTGTTGATTCCATATTACAGTTAAGAGTGGAACTGTAAACCAATGTCATTTAATGTAGCTGTTTTAGCTGTTATCATGGCAGCTACTAGAAATACTGCTTTGCTGTGATGACCAACAGAAACTATATTTTGGATTCTTTTAAAAAATGCACTTTAATGTTTGTTATGGTTGTCAGTGCTACTGTTTAAGATCCACATTTTTTTCCCCTTGTGTACTGTACTCTTCTATGCATACCGTGGCCAAAACAACTACTTGTTTTGATAAAATTATGCAGTTTAAATACTATTTAGTGCATAGTTTGTAGTCAGATTTCACTGTTCTTAAATGAAGCTTTGATTTTGAAGTTGTTGTTGTGTCTTTCGGCTTTTCCCAGTTGGGGGTCGCCACAGCGGAACTCCGTTCCGCTAATGATTGGCAGTAGATTTTTACGTGCCAAGTTGCCAGCCCTGACGCACAACCTTCAACAAAGGTACGCCCATACACACATATCTCCACACAGAAGATGTTCTAGCTGAGAATCGAACAGGACAACGTCTTACTGTGAGGTGACAACACTACCGCAGCACCATATATATTTAAAACTTCATATACAATATAGTTGTATACTAATCTGTTTTTAAGACTTTTTATACTTATGAATTCTGTTCTATTTAAACTATATTTTTTATGGAGTTCCACTTTTTTTTTCTGGTTTAACATATAGAGTCTTCTGCTACTTTTCACCTACTTATCCTCCTCACAATAATCCATATCCCCTACCTGCTCCCATACTTTAACTTCCATCCCATTCCCCCTTTTCTGTTAACATTACTTCCAAACAGCATGCTGAGTCTTTTTTATATTTTACTGTATTTGTTAAGCAGGTAAGCTCACTGAATACAAGGGTCCATTTTCAGAAGTAACCCAAAACATGACAACTGCCTGGTTAATTCATGTTGTCAGGGTTGCACAACAGGCCAATGGATGCTGAGGAACTTAAACCCTGCACTTCAGGAAGCAGTGCATTAGCAGATCATTGCCTTAATCCTCCATTCTAATAACCAGACACTACATTAACTGCTGGGGGATACTACTTGGAGAGAGGAGAAAATGTGGAATATTATTTATCAGTAAGCTTAGTAGGAAGTATTTATCCATTTAAGGTTTGGATGAGTAGGATTTTGTGTTAGTCAGTCAAGAGCAATGCTGATCGCAATTTATACTTTCATTTGGTGTTTTCTTCCATTCAAATCTTCAAGCAGTGCCAGTTATGAAGAACCTCTATCCTCCAGAAATTTTATAAAGTCATCTCCTCCTATTTTATTCATCTCTGCTAACTTCTTCCCACCTTGAAAGTTAAAAAAAAATTCACACTAGTACAATCTCCACTATTTTTTCAACTTATCCAGGTCCCTTATATTTAAAATACCCCCTTGTTGCTAAAATGACACATTTTTTTTACCACCTCTACCTGATTCTTCTTTTACTTCTGTTCATTTGGTTCATGTAACTAAGTGGAAAGGGAAGAGGAACATTTCATGTACCAAAGAGTCAGACAAGGACAATTTTTTAAAGTTGTTATGGTAGCAGAGGTAACCATTGTCTGTTTTAATAAGAGCTGGATAGGAAGATTTCACTTTAAGATGTCCAGTGAAACTGTTTCCAAAAATATTTTGGGTTTGAGAGATGGTAGTATTGTTGAGCTCAGATAGGGAACTGTCATCTAAGTGATTTTTGTTACTAACATCATGGAGTTCTTTAATCAGATGGAAGTTTAGACTCCATTAAGGTCGAGCCTCACCTCAATCTTTTTTTAATTCAACCAAAGAACTTTATTTGAACAAACAGACAAAACTTACAAGATACAAACTTACAATAAAATAGACAAGTAACATGGTTAAAAAACATCATTTGAGAGTTTAATACAACACATTAAATAGCAAACATTGAAACTTATAATAAAGAGACAATGTACAAAGTTTGTCTCATATAACCAAAAATACCTCAGGCTACCAAGGAAAAGACAATTCCTTACTTTCGCTAAAAGATTCACTGAAATGAGAATATTAAAGGGTCATGAATCCACTTTTATCTAAACCCATGAGCAGGATATTGCCTCATTCCCTCTCGGAAAGCAGGCCCAGCTTCCACCTATAAATATTTAAGAAAAACAGGAGCACTCAGAAGGTGATTTGTCTACCCTATAGATGTTTGTCCAGAGAGCCCATATTCATTTCATCTTAATCGCCACACTAACCCCCCTCACTGTGATTTCCATTCTACACAACTCTTTCATCAAACCTTTGAATGTACCAGTTGTTGGGAAGAATACTTTCTTCCAGTTATGGTAATGCATTTCTTAATAACAATTATGATTGTCTCTAGGGAGCTACTGCTTTTGATCATGTATCTGGATTAAAGAAGGATGTGAACACCATCAACCTACTAAACCAAAGCTGACTCAGGATGTTATGAAACTCCAGTAAAAATGGTTTTAATTTTGGACAAATGGAAAAATATGGGTCCACTCCCCATGAAACCTGTCGGGGCATCTCCAACATGTAGAATCAGCAGCAGGGAAAATCTTCTTGATCCTTGGGGGGGGGGGGGCAAATAAAAGTCTTAATGAAGACATTACTATCCTGCTATCCAAAAAATCTTATATTTCTTGGAGATCATAAGAGTATCTACTTAAAAATAAGCTCCTATTATATATAGCTGGAAAAATCAAGACTCCCAAATCCCCATCCAAGGCTCACTGGAAAAAACCCATGTCTGTGTAAAGCTGCCTGCTTAACATTGTATACATTTAGCTGATTAGCTGATGTGCCTTTTGTTTGGCTCCTGCCCTCTTGCCTCTCTGTTTACCTTAATTACATTAGGCTAGCTATTCTCCCCTGTTATGCTAAGTTCACCTTCTTGTTTTGCTGCTTTAATAATTCAAATATATTCTTAGTGCTGTCCTCCAATTTGATTCTGTTGTTAAAACATTGTCATAACATAATGTTACTTCCTTGAACAAGCTGTTCCCAGTATATTGATCCTTTTTTCCCCTAAGAGGTGAAGCTGCCTCTTTCCCTCAAAACGTTTAAAACAAAAAAAATTCAGAAATGGGAAGCAAGTCTCATCTTCAGGCCTTCAAATTCTGTTGAGTTAAGGAGTTTACTGAGGCTTAACCAACGTTGGGCCCTAATAACTAAAAATCTGCAGTCCTCTGTAAAACTAACATTTACCAAATTAAGTAAGAATAGTGATAGTTTAACCAGCTAAGATACAAACTGGGCCCATCCAATGTTACCTCACCAAAATAATCATATAATCTATCCCTCTCCCATATTTATTTCATTACCAGTTCTTTGCAGCTGATCTCAGTCACTATTAGAGATTATTCAACTGGATCACTTTGTAATATAATTATGGGGATGGTGCTCTCAAACTGTGCACTTTTGGCTTCTTTTGGTGCTCTCAAAATTTTCTTGCAACCTTATGGTTTCCTGATGCCATATAAAATCAACTATTTGTTTAGTTTTTTTTTTTTTTTTTTAATAAATGGCTGGTCAGGGAGAAGCCATATCAGCTGTATTGTAGATATGAAGCTAGGCATAATAAGCTTCTGGACTGTTATAAAACATTGCTGTAAATCTAACATATTTTGTCCAGTTCTTAAGTTAATACTATTCTTACTTAATTTGGTAAATGTTAATTTTACAGAGGACTGCAGATTTTTGGTAACTGGGGCCCACAGTATTGAGTTTGCTGATGCCCCCACAAATAAAGAAAATTATTTTTAGAATTAAGGAAAGAATATACTTTTCTCTTTTTTATTAATGACATCAGCAAGTCATTTCCTGGTATCTTGACTTTTACGTTATTGATATAATTCTCCATCACCTCAATGTAGAACTACTTTATTACAAACAAACTTCACTTATAGCTTGCCATAGCTATAATAATGCTATTCAAAACCTGCCAAAAATTTAAAGACAATAGTATTATTTTTAATCTTGACGTCATCATGAATAAGATATCACAACTCCAAACCTGGGTCTTTACCTTGATTTCTGTCTCACCTTTTCTCAACTGAAGCATCTAAAAGACTGCTACTCAGTTTCAAACCATTTTATCCCTAACTATAAGTCAGCCCTAGCTAAGAAAGTACTAATCCCTATGTTAGAATACAGTGTTTGACTAATTACACTAAACTTGGTATATAACAAAACTCTGCTACTTCCACTACGTATAACGTTTGCTGTTTTCATCAGTATATCACCTTACTGAGAATATCATTGCACAACTCTAATGTTTCTGTTTCCATATGGACCTGTATGGCCTCAATTTTAATCTTCTGATTTACATTTACATTTATCTGCTTTAGATATTGCCTCACTTCCTGTTGAATTATTTGTAAAACCCTCCGCATGACCTCCACAGTAACTCCAATATCAGTATAATGACATTACATAGATCACAGAAAAGTAGGAGAAAAGGGCTTCCATAAAATTGTCCCTGTAAACTGGCGCAATCTACGTAAAGATCTCATGAGAAAGATGGACTACAGTAGGTTTAAGAAACAACTTAAAATTACCTGCAAGGCATATCACTACTTCAGAGATACAGGGCTACAATACAACAGTGGATGCATTGCAAATATCTATAAATTCACCTTCTGACATACCAAACTATGTTTACTAATTAACTTAGTTATGAACTAAGCAAATATTGTGAACACACTCCATACAATAAGTTTCATTCTGTTATTAGTATTTGTACTAATATTTTTCATATGTTATACATGCTAATAATTACTATCTTAACTTATTTTCTTCAGGTTGTTGTGTTCTATGTTATTATAGAGAGATAGTTTCCTTAAGACAGTTATTGACCAAGAGTGCATGGCTTTTATCTGCTATGTACATAATAGCAGAAAATGACTGTCTCTGTGTGAGTTAGATAATAGATTACGGGCAGGATTCACGAAGCCTCCGTGTAAGAGTTACAAGGCTTACATGGAGGCTGCAGTTAAACGGTGTGATGTCAGCATGCCATGCATATGCATGAGGGCATGCTGAATCACACCTAAGGCTAACGCAGTCCGTGTAAGACAGTAGGGGGCGTGTCCGTAGGGCGAGCCCTGCAAACATACATGCCCCTAGAAGAGTAAAAGTCCCGAAAGAAAACCCCCATGACAGAGTCCGTGTAAATGTGAATAAACACAACACAACACATGCCCCCACAGACTATGAACATAAAATGTATAAATGAACATCTTATATTTTTTTTATAAGTTGTAAAGATGTTTGCCCATGAGTGCGCGCGTTTGCGCGGGCGTGCCCGGCGCTTAGCCACAGTTAGCAGTCAGTGGAAAAGCATATAAGAACTAAATATGCAAATTAAGCCAAGAAGCAATAGCGTAGCGGTACAGACGTTGGCTGAACAGGAGGCAGTCATGGTTCGAGCCCCCACAACATCAATTTTTATTTTTAGTGAAATAAGCACGAAACAATTCCCTGACATATATGTACATATTTAAAATTATATTTTATGTAAAATGTAATGAAATGGGCCATGTATTTTGAAGAAATGTGAGATAATAAAAAAAAAAAATGTCAGATGTGCCTATAGCTGAGCTACAGTCTAACAAGTTGAGGATATCTGCCTGTAGGTGAGCAGTGTTTTAACAGAATTAAAATGAGTGCCCGTAGGTGAGCAGTGGTTTAACAGGTGTAAAATGAGTGCCCGTAGGTGAGCAGTGGTTTAACAGGTGTAAAATGAGTGCCCGGGGTTGAGCAGCATTTTAACATGCTGAAACTGTGTGCCCGTAGCTGAGCTGAGCTTAATATGCGTGCTGACAGCTAAACGATGCGTAAACCAGCGTAACCCATTAGCGCGAAGCTGCGCACCGTGCCAACAAGCTAACCGACGGGCAACATTGAGCAAGCTGTATCAAAACTGCCTTTACACAGACACACCTCCTAGCCTGTGTAGACAGTCATAAAATATAAAAAGCAATGGCCAGGCTCGAACCCAGGATACCATGCATCATAGTCAAAGTACTGAACCACTAAGCCATGACAGATGCCCTTAGAAATGCAGTAATAGCATATATATAGGAATGAATAGAAAGAGGAGCATGACAAAGCAGGTTTTGTGAAGCTGATACAATTCCAAAATGGCCAATCACAGATTAGTGCGGGAAAACCGGCATATATAAGTCCCATAGGTGGGAATACACAGCATAACCGATTGTGGAACCGACTTGCAGCCAGGATGGCAGGTGTAGGAGAGGGTAGTTGCTTCCGAGCACAGAGGTGGAGTGTTGAGGAGTCCAAATATATGGTTTGGCTCCTCGTCCATGATCATGAGGCTCAACTCATGCAGGGCCAGGTCCTGTAGGGAGCATATAGGGCTGAGGCATGGGACCGGTTGGCCGATGATCTCACCAGTGCCACAGGAATACCAAGGACTGGTGAACAGGTCCATCACCACCATGCGGACCTGAAGAGACGGAAGCAGGACCAACTGAACTGTTGGATCCAGTAGGCCCGGCAAATGCCCAACACCCCACTACTGAGTAAGTTACATGTAGTTATTTATGTAAGAAATTAACCTAGCTGATATTACGGAGATGTGTATTCCAATATTACTTCATTCATATTACAGCTGCAGGTGTCCGTTCCATGAACCGTCGAGCCTATGCCGATAGGCTGGTGTGGTTGCGCCACCAGGCAGGTCAGTAATTCTCTCCCAGTAACTGTAAAAAAATATATAAGTATGACAGTTTGCAAAAGAGTGCAGTGTAGTCACTTATTAATAAAATGTGCAAGTAACAGTGTAAGAGAGTTTGCAAGTATTGCTTGATTACAAAAGTGTGATGCAGCCTGTAATCCAAAAAGTAAAATGAAACAAGTCTGAAATAAAGATGTCCCACCTGTAATATAATAGTAAATAACCTGCAGTAGGCTGAAAAGTACAGCTACAGAAGCTGAGTAAAACACGTGTGAAATATATCCCTGTTTAAATTCTGAAACATGACACAAGTGAGACGGTTGTAAAGGATTGTTATAACTAAAAGTAAAACATGTCAATAAAGCCTAGAATTAAGTACCATCCTGAATTGTAAAAATAAAACAAGTGAGAGAGTGTGAGAAAGAGGTATGAATCCACCAAGAAAGTAGTAATAACTCCTGAATAAAGTATACTGCAGTCAGTACAGAATGAAATGAATGTGACAGGCAGAACCAAACAGCAACATGTGTTGAAAAAAGTACTGAAGCTGGAATGTGTGTCCCAAAATCTGGATATGTTGCTCTCAGTTTGCAATATGCAGATAGTATGGTTGTATGAAATACCAAACATCCACAGTTGTCTATAGCCGTATAAAGCAAATGTAGCAGGATGATGTAGCTGAACAGAGCCAGATATGAATGTGTATGAATAAATATGAAATGTATATTGATGTAGCAGTAACATTCCTATCACCAACCTGAATTAGTTATCACATAGAAAACTGTAGTCAGACCTGTAGTGTGTATATATCTGCAGCTAGTAGAAATGTACAGCATATGTATAGGTATTTGAAGTTGTTAATTAAATATTTCTTCACCCTACCCTATAACCACAAATAATCCATTCCACATGAAATGGGTATGTGCATTCACAATTAACACCCCTGGACATTTGTCCTGTTAGTTCATACATATTTGCATGTATGTTGATGCATGTGCCCTGTTCATACATCCAAATCTCATGGCCTGTTGCCATCAATCAACCCTGCATGTTGTTGGATTGTTCAAATTATGCATGTGTTATGCTTGCTGTTCAATGGCTTGAATTTATGGGTGTTTGGTTAATGGGAATACTAATGCATTCTGTTACAACTAATTGTGAATGGTATTGTACGTTACTAACCCAAAGTGTCATAACATAATGCAAAACATAGGATGACAGGGAAGGCGGGTTCCAGCAGGCCCACCTCTCCCACCTCAGCTGGCGAGTGCACCTGGCAGTAGTGCCCAGGCCGGATGCTCCTCCGGTGGCCCTGTGCCACCTGCGGGTGGAAGCGCTGCAGGGGATGGGGATCGTCCCCCCTCTGCAAGTGTGGCCAGAGGAGAACATCCACTCACCCTCCGTAGTGTCCAGACTGTGGTGCGTAGGGAGATCTGGCACACTGTGCTTGGGCCCCTACGCCAGCTTGAGGCACGGGTGGCACAACTCACGGGCATGCCTGCTGCCTGGCCTACACAGCTCCCAGCACAGCCCCGTCCTGGGCAGTGAAGGCATAGTGGCAACTGCTCATGGGTGGGGATCTCAGTTCCACTGTTGCCATCTGTGGGCTCATGGGCTCGAGATATCCAAACATCCGTCCCATCAATTGTGTAACCCCCCCCCAAATGTGTCATACACCATGCCTGTATGCGTCTTGTTTGTCTTGTCTGTTAACCTCCCCTACCTACCTCCCCAGCTATACCGACTTCCTGTACCTGACATACCACTCTCACCTGAAAAAAAAATTAAAAAAGGGCACTCTGTACCCACAAAAAAAATACGCCCCATACACAGCTGCCCATTTTGCACACATGTCTGCTGGACATGTAAACTAGCAATTACAATTGGCTGTACAACAAATATTATTGTTGTCCTCACAACTCTCAGGGGTGGAAGGTTTCAAATTCCACACCAAACTACAAACATATGCACAGCTGTTGCTGACGAAGAAATGGGCAGCTATGGGCCTTTCCTACATCCCTCCTGCAAAACCTGAGCTTGTTTTCCTACTGTCCTACCCTCTTTGTGCCCCCTTTTTCAACACTTTCCTATCTCCCCATTTTCTTTTCTTTAAAAGAAAATAGCGCGGGTGTGCGCGACAGTAAGCACTTTTAAGCAGTAGTAAGCGGGAGCGTGCTTCTGTGCGCTTAGCTAAGCATCTGTGCGCAAAGCGGCAGTGCGCATGCGTGACCTCCACGCAAACCAGCGCTAACCCGCTTACAACTGCTTAAAAGTGCCTTAGTCACTCTGAATGACAAGGCCTGTAGTTTTCTCAGCAGCAAAATAAAATACCTTCCTCAGTCTCGAACCCAGGAAACACTAGTCTGCATGACTTACCACTAAGCCATGACTGCTATATGAGAACATTGTGCTGAAAGAAATATATCATAAAATAGTAGGAATTAATGTAAAGGGAATATAGCAAGTCTAGTACACAAAGCATGTCATGTATATTTACTGTCAAATCTAGTGGATTTGTAAAATAGTACTGTGTGCTGAGAAACAGTCATGCTAGTTGGTAGCTACTAGGTAATAATGTCACAGTAGCATTTGGCAAGCCACACACATACTCAGAGCAGGATAAACACTGTCATACTTGAATAGTTAAGAGATCAGACATAGCAACTGTGACTGAGTTACAGGGATGTCCCTGATGTGAAAACAAATGTCAACTTTGCCCCACTAACACCCTGTCAAATGTACTAACAGTAGGCAGAAAGGTGTAACTACACATGCAATGGTAACTATGACTGACTGAAGGTATGCACCACCTGCACGTCACAAATGGTGTACTAATACATATGCTTAAAATAACCCACAGTCACAACTGCAGAATATCAGAATATGTCATTGGAGTAACCCACTGCTATGTACCATTCCATGAGGCTGATAAAAGATGCACCGGAGAGTATCTGAGGCCTGCTCAGCAGCATGATGAAATACCCCTGTAAGTGTCAAGGCCCACACCATGGCCAGACCACGCTGCATGCAGTAACACCCTACCACAACAGACACATAGGGAATTGCTGCCCAAACATATTTAGCAAGCATTACAAGCTGTGAATGTAAATGGAAAATAGGAAAGCCATAGCAACACATTACAGGAAAGACACCTAGCAGGCATACAATGAGTGATTGTAAAGTCCAAATATTGAAGCCATAGCAACAGATTGCAAGAGCCACTGCTATATCACAGTTACACCACAATCCCCACAGGAAAGCACACACACCCATATACACAGTATTACTAGTCGTAGGTGTCAGTTTACATACACACGGAGAACAGGACACTGGAGGAAGGAATACTCAGCTTACAGAACAACATGCATTGCAGTGTCTACAACACAGCCTGAATATGAGAGACATACCAACCCTTACACTCACAGAACAGTGTCCACAGCAAACCAGCATGGTCCCCACCCTGATAATCTGAAAGGGCTATGCCTACCTAACAGACCTTTTTATAGTACAGTCCTGTAATCACAGTGAGAACTGCAATCACTACACAACAGCCTGCATGCAATTAGTAAATGCTGGCTAACAATTAGTGCAGAGGCCATCACATGGACATGTGCAGATACCTACAAAAGCATCCTGTACTCCCAGTCCACACATGCAATACTTTCATTGCACCCGCTGGAGGTAGAGAGAGAGAGAGAGAGAGAGAAAAGAAAGAAAGAGAAAGAAAATAAAACCTGCAACAACAAAACAAAGAGGCTGACAGCAAGACAAGTAACTGCAAGCCTATGCAAACAGCTGTAACAAACTCAGGTAATGTAAAGTATTACTATAATACTCTACATACTGTGGACCCTCCAGATGTGTTATTGGTCTGTATGTATGTATATGAAGATGCGCATAGGGCCAGGGACATACTGCAACTGTCACTGAAGGCTCCACATGCACATGTATGAGACAGTAGCTATGTGCACATAGCAATGTAGGTTGTAGTGCAATGTACAAGTAGGTTGTACAGTAATGGATGTTCAGCAGTACGTTACTGTGTGTATACATATGTGGAACTAAAAAGGAGTATGTATATATATATATATATATATATATATATATATAACATGTGTATACGTATGTATATTGAGATATGTATGTATATATATATATATATATATATATATATATATATATATATATAATATGCATATGTGTATACATAGATAGAGAGGGATGTAGAAATACATAGACATATATAGTTTCACAGTGTCATAGTTTAGTACTAGGCTATCTGCAGACAGTGTATAGAATAGATTTAGAAACTTGCGCCTCTGTATAGTAGTGACACAGTGAAGACCCCCCCTACATAATAGCATTAGTTTACTGTGCCTCTGTCTAGCAGTGACACAGAGATGACCCCTGCTGTAAACCTATGATCTCCCATCCACTTGTCAAGAATGCACATGAAGAGTGTCAGTGAGGGTCTCTGCCTAACATGAACTGGGATCCTGTTCCACAATATGGGAAGCCTCTTAGTGATGGATTTGTCCCTACAGTATGTCCTATTCATATGTGTGCTGAGGTTTACATCTGTAGCTGTTGTGGTTCTGATGGATGTGGATTGTATGAGGTGGAACATGTCCATCAATACCTGATTGGACATGGCCTATTACATCAGGCACAGATCACCCCTATGTAGGCAGTATGCTATGGAACAGAGCATGAGTTACGTTAGTCTGGCAGCATATGACAGTTGTTGCAGACCCTTGATCCTCCTGGTGATGTACTTATGGGGTCCCCCTAGCTGTTGCAAGTGCCAGGTGAGGTACATACCAAATGGGGCATAGTACACAGTAATGGGCCTGATAAGGGAGGAGTATAGGGGTACAATGACCCCTTTTGATCTGGATGTGAATCCCTTCATGATAAGGTGGGCAAGGTAGGAAGTCTATCCACCCACTTTGGCAACATGGGTGTCAAATGAGAGGTCAGCATTGATCAGTGTCACCAGGTCTCCGATTACTTTGTCTGTACTCAGTGGGTTACTGTCTATGTGATAGTATGTGGGTACCTTGTCTGTCCAAAAGGGTATGAGTATACATTACGTGGCATGCAGTGCAAGGCTATGACTCCGGCACCAGTTGTTGGTGTCTGTGAGGCCTGTCAGTAGGATGTATGTGTCAGCTGGTGTATCACCTATGGCGCCTAGTATGCAGTCATCTTTGAACATTGTCAGCCACTACCCTCCCATGTCTGCTTCCACATCTGAGAATTATATGCCGAACATGAGCGGTCCCAGGACAGAGCCCTGTGGGACACCACATGTGACTGGCTCTGACTCTGACATGGCACCAGTGAGTTTGACTGTAGGGTTTCTATCCATTAGCCGGTTTGCAACCCATCATGTGTCATATGGATTTACATTTCAGCTGTTGATCATGTCTATGATGCCAGAGTGCGGTATTGTGTCAAAAGCCATAGGCAAGTCCAGGTAGGCTGTATGGACCGCTGTGCCCTCGTCAATGGCTTTAGTGACTGATTTGAAAAGGTCAACCAGGTTCATAAGGCAGGATCTGCCCTCTACAAAGCCAAACCGGGTGGGATCAAGTGTCTAAGTCCCCAATGTCTCTGTGTATGGGTACCATAATGATCCTTTCCATAGCATTGCAGACCTGGTTGGTTAAGCTTATGGGGCGGTAGTTACCAGGGTCTGTAGAGGTGCCTCCTGTGTGGAGTGGGACTACTGTTGCTGTATGCCAGTGTCCAGGTACATATGCTGTAGTAAGGCTATGGCTGAATAGCATTTAATGTACATGTGTAACTCCTCTTGCAGTTCACGTAGCATGCAACCTGCAATACCGTTGGGTCCCATTGATGCTGTGTTTACAGCTCTGCTGAGAGTGGTTCCCAGCTGGACATCTGAGATGACAGGGAGGTTACAGTCAGCTGGGATAAGTAATTCCACATGTGTGGGTGAGGGAGGGGAGAAACCTGCATTGAACCTGTCTGCCAGAATGTTGTCATTATCTGTGTGTTCAGTGTAGTGTTTGTCACTGTGATCTAACTGTGAACACAACTGAGGGTTCCCACCCAGGTGTGTAACATAGCAGAAGAAGGTCTTGTGGTTATCTGTAGTGACCATAGCGATATCCCTCTCATTGTTGTCCTTGCATGTTTGTATGACAAAATGTATCTTTCTACTACTGCTGAACAGAGATGCCGTAGCTCTATGGAAGTATGCTCTGCCGTGCAGTAGCTACCTTCCGTTGTTATACAATTTGCTCAATGCTGGGGTCCACCAGACAGGATGCCTGCCCTTGGTGGAGAGGGTCATGGTTTCATTTGTGATTGCATGATCCATGCATTCTTGGAGATGTCCGTAGAAAGCATATGTGAAGGTGTCTGCATTGTGGGAAGTGGTTTACACTGGCCCAGTGGGCATTAAGGATACCAACTCAGTTATAAGAAGTGTAAAGTTGGCATGTGACAGGTTTCCCACTGTAGTCTTTTGTGTTGTGGGGGAGGTGGGATATGTATATCCAGGGGGACTAGTCTGTGGTCAGATGTGACTAGTGAGGGGTATACTTCTGGTGTGTAGCACATTGTCCCCATGTTTGTGATGATCAGGTCTAGTATATTATCTCCTGTTGTGGGAGAGGTGACTAGCTGTTACATTGCATTTAACTTAGTGAATTCCGGGAACCTTTGGGCTAGGGTGTTTGAGGTAGAATAATGCACCCAGTGTATGTTAGGGTAGTTGCAGTATCCCAATATGATGGTGTGTGGTGGGACATTCATATCCTCCAATGTCTACAGGAAGGCTGACTGTGGTCCCTGAGATTGGGAGGGTGGTCTGTAACATGCTACCAGTTGTATAGCAGGTTTGCCTACGGTTATCTGCACCTGGATGGTCTGTGATGCTTCATGTGTTGCCACTAACCTGGAGGTGTGTGTGTCCTTCATGAATATGGACACACCCCCTCCCTTTTTGTTTTGTCCCGAGTCCTGGGGCCAAAAAGCATGATACGGAGTATAGCCTGATACCGCTGGTGTGCTCTCAGGAGCCGTGAACCAGGTTCTCACTTACTGCACAGACATCGGGATTGGTAGAATATGTACGTACAGATATATGTAATACAGAAAAATACATATACAGATAGATCTGACTGACAACAGATATGTCTGTATATGACTATCTCTCTCTCTCTCTCTCTGTCCCACCCCCTCACACTCTCACTCTCCCTGTGTCTCTCTCTCACTCTCTCCCCCTCTCTCCCCGCACATCTATATGTATATATCTACATCTATATATACATATTTTATATACATATATACAAACATATATATATATCTATATACAAATATAAATATATCAATATATATATACATATTATAGACTGTGTGAGGCACATGTCTGCAGATGTCTTGCAACATGTGTCTGGTGTCAAAGGCATGGAGTGAACACCAGTGTGGATACTGGAATACCATACCCCATTCAAAAACACTGACATGAGTAACCACCACATATGTACATGCCTGCCCACCACTGCATGTGTCAGGGGGGAACAGGGGCAACAAGTGTACAATAGGCTCCACATTGATATACACAGTGGCACACTAGTCCTGTAATACCTTTACATGGAATGTGTCAGCGGACATGGTGTGTCAACTATGGACATGTAGGTCACTGTACCCCTCCACACCCCACAATGTCCTACATGGTATGTACCTCCCATGACAGCTACAGATATGGAGAAGGACACAGACATATGCAAGTAACTGTGTCAATGCACCCAAACACCACAGAGCGCACACAGACTACCCACAATACCTATGCAGAGTAACTGACAAGACCACAGAGTGCACACAGACTACCTACATAGAGGTTACCACTGCTGGATATTCATAGTTCGGTCACACCCATGACAGTTGTCTAACAACCATGGTAACACCTCCAACATGCACAACACAAATTACCTATGTCTGTCGTCCTTGTCACTGTAGTATAGAGCACATGGTGGAGGTACAGGACCCTACCCACAGATATGACATACCCTGTAGTAGACCACACAGAATTAAGAAGCAAGGCTCCCCATGAGTAGATGTCAGACATACCCTTGCTGAATGTTATGCAGATAGGTAATATGCCATATGAGTCACCCTGTGTAACTGTTTGTAAGGAGCAGGTACGATCATAACACGTGTCACAAGGGGCAGGGTAGCATAACAGTATGCTGCTGTAGGCCCAGGGCCAAAAGCACACTACCTACCTAAGACACAATGCACACCCATGAACACATTGCAGACGGAATATGTGAGGTGGAATGAGTGTGCTAGTGACTGGGTGCATGTTGTGTACTGGTGTGATTGCTCACCATGACTGTCTGTCTGTCATGGTAGTGTGTGTCCTTGGTGTGAGGCCAGAGACAGGTGTGTGAGGTATTGCGATCAACACATACTACATTGCCATATGTTGTGCTGTGTTACCCTGTATGTCACTTTGGTGTAGGTAGGGTTATGGCAAGTAAGAGTAGTGTGCATTACCAGTGAAATATGTAACGTGCATTGTGTGCAGTGCATGGGCTGATAATGTTCCCCATACAGGACCTTGTTACAAACCCCCAGTGTGAGGTTGTGTATTGTACCTGAAACAGTGTGTTGACTGCTGCAGTATACTAGTCTGTCGTATGGAGTGTGCCAGGTACTGTTGCACAGTTGTCGGATGAGCACTGATATCTGGTTATTTACATGTGTATCCCCCAATAGACAGACAGATGCTATATATGGTGCTTACGTTATATCACTGCAGTCGAGTATTATGTGTATTATGTGTGCCATAGTTTGCTGACAGATATTGCTGACATATTTTCTTTCTCCTTTTCAGGGCCATGATTCACCAGCGGAACCCTGTCTACTCTGCTGCAGAGGAGGAGGAGATACACCAGAGCCTGGTGCAGGATTTTGCTGTACTCTTTTCCCGCACCAGCCAGAACCAGCAGGAGAGGGCTGCACTTTGGCAAGACCTGGTCCATCGGGTAAATGACATAGGCACACATAACCGGACATATGAGCAGGTACGCCATTACTGCAGTGATTTAATTAGAAATGTCCATCAGCGTGCGTCGGATATCCACAGGCAGCAGCTTGCCACAGGTGGTGGGGTGGCTAGACATCCCCCCCTGACCAGACTGGAGGGACTACTCCTAAGTGTTGTGGCTCCAGCACAGCAGCAACAGCAGCAGCATACATGTGTAATGATGGAGGCTGGAGCCACACAGCAGCAGGACACAGAGCATGCAGGTAACATGCCATTTGTATAGTTGACCATTCTGTACACTGTTAGGTTATGCATGTGTGAGGTGTGTCCTCGTTTTGTAGCTGTAATCTTGGTAATTATTGTGCATTAGTGATATCCTCAATATCTGCAGTACACCTGTGGAAGCTAACTGTTGCACTACTGAACTGTATCATGCCCACAGTATCAATGGCACAGTTGTGCCCACTGACGATAAATGTCTGTTTTCTGCAGGTCCCTCTGGTGTAACAGCAAGGCAGCCTATCCATGCTGGTGAGTGTGTAATACCATTACCTTCAATACTCTTGGTACTAATAGTAATAATAGGCTGAAGCAGTAGTGCAATGTGTTTGATTGCAGGTGTGTTTGTGTCTGTGGGTTGATATCTCATATACTGAGTTGTGTGCATGTGTGGATGTGTGCATGTGCGCATGTGTGCATGTGCCCATGTGTGCATGTGCCCATGTGTGTATGTGTGCATGTGTGCATGTGCCCATGTGTGCATGTGTGCATGTGTGCATGTGCCCATGTGTGCATGTGTGCATGTGTCCATGTGTGCATGTGTGCATCAGTGATGACATTGTATACACATTGTAAGCTGTGTTTCCTGTCTTACTCCCACAGGTTCTGGTGCTGCTTAGGTATCCTGCAGCAGGGAACCTGAATCAGCTGCTGTGGATAGTGATAATGATGATACCTGTGTAATGGCACAGGTAGGTGTGCCAGGGTCCGTCATTGGTCAGCCAATTGACACTACACAGCTGTCGACCCCATCAATGCGCACAGTCATCCTGCCAATACATCCTTTGTCATCAATGTCCCCAGGTGATGGACAGGATACAGTGGGCATTGACCAGGGTAATGTTGTACCGGTGGCACATGCATCCCCACACAGCAGCCATGGCCATGGTCCTGACACGGTACCACACAGGCAGAAGTCCATGGGTTCTTGTGGGAGCATCCGTGGGTGTACCGCCCCTGTCAGACGTGCCCACAGAGGTCTTTCAACCTCAGCTATGTTTCGGGCTGTAATGCAGGCACAGTCACGTATGGAACGGTACACCAGACAGGGTCTGAGGGAGCTGAGAGCATGTCACACAGCCATGAGTGACAGTATGCGTGATGTTGCGGCTGCCATCCACAACTTCACTGAGGTCATTGACAGACGTTGGGGGGACACATTAGATCTGTTCCACAACTACATGTCCATGAGCCAGGGCAATGGTGGACGGTTGAGGCATCGAAGTGGCCGTATGCCAGCAACAGCAGCAGCTGGCAGCCGTCGCGGACGACAACAGGGCCGCGGCCTCTCACATAGTGCCAGCAGCAGCCCCAGCAATGCTGGGTCTGTGCTGTCATCAGACTGCCCCAGGAGACCACATGCACATGGCGCTGGACAGTCCCAACAGGGACCTGTCTCCAGTCAACAACCACCTGCTTCTGATGACAGTACCCAGTCTGGCTTAGTACCTGATATGGTCCGTAGCACCCCTGCCAGGCACAGGTACCGTGTCCATGGCCACAGACAGTGATCTGTATGACCTGGCAGGTACAGTCTGTGGCTGTCCACAAACACCTGTTTATGGCAGCCATGAGGTGGGACTGTGTGCATTCATACACACATGCAAAGTGATAACACCTAGGGCTACCGCATACACGCACACACTGCATCAACATTGCCCCATCTTGTACTGCTGTCCCTCACCAACACACATGCGCAGACATGTCACTTGGTTGTATCAGTGGCAGACTCAGACATACCAGGTACACACCCTGTGCATATGATGAAACTGTGCCACCTCCTGCAATCTGTAAAATCGGTGCAGGAACAGGTTAACATGGTGCTGATGCACAGGGTGAGTACATAGACGTATTGTAATAGTATGATGTTGACAACAGTACAGTGTAATGATAGCATTGTGGGTATATACCAGCATGCCTGATGCAGTTACAGTATGAATGTCATTGTATTGTTTTGTATACCCATAGTAATTACCACAGTGTTCTGTCTGCACATCTTTGCATACTGGTGGTGAAGCTGTGAAGGGATGGCCACCTACATAGGTAGCACAGGGGATACAACAATGTACATATTGATACTCATGGATGGCCATGTCAACTGCGGGTTGCATGCTGTCCACACACGACTCTGCAATGCAGATGTTTCAGGATGTTGATATCTGTGCAGTACTACACAACAGGTTCAAGGCTCACAAGAGCACACTAGCACTACAAGGGCACACCTCATACCATGCATGACAGCACCAAAACACAGAACTATGACAGGAGGGAGAGTGTCCATACATGTCAGGGATACTGTGGTGCCAGGACAGGTAGCATACATCATACTAAGTCTGGAACTGCTGAGTGAGGGCACAGTGTCTGTTATTTGACATGTGTATTATTACAGGTATGAGCACTTGGGTATCAGGCCAGTTATTCAACATTACAAAGGTACGTGGTCTATACACTTGTGTGGGGTGCGGCTGGACCCAGCCCATCTGACCTGTGAATGTCTGGGTACTGGCTTATAGTGCCTGCATATATGCACTGTTACCTACTGGAAGTCGTACACCTTGTTTGTTGTAGCATAGTCTGCATACAGGCTTGCTGACTGTAGCTTTGTTTGCATGCATGTTTGCCTGTTATGTTCCTGAAACACTGATTCCACCTGCAGTGCAGATATACAGTGCCTCTGTAGATCCCTAGTGACATCTGTGTTGCTTACTGTACTGATGTTCATGTGTCACTTGACAGAACGTCACTGTTTGTCCTGTTTGCATGTAGCTTGCCTGTAACACATTGCATATGACTTACCTCACATTTGCTCAAGACAGCATTCATATATGCCAGCACTAACAAATCAAGAGCACTACACCCTCACATAGTCACCTTGAGTACCTTGTTCCCCATTGGTCCTATGTGTCGTTACTTAGTATGGGAGTCACAATGCTGTTGATCTACTCTCAGGTCCATTTGGTGAATCTGTGAGTCATGTGGCAATGTTACAGCTGCCTCATGTACACAGACAACCTTCTCCCCTTCCCATACACGTACAACACATGTGAGAGATGTAACCACATAGCCAAACTGGGGGCTAACCTCTGTTTACACAGCACTGGCATTCCCTGTCAGGTGGAGTGGGATACTACAGTGAATACAGTACCAGTCTCCCATAGATCTGCCACGACCGCAATCCAAATACAGAAACACACAGGTGCATTATTGGGCTCTCAGAATAGCATCCTGCCTGAGCTGCTGATACCTGCACAGCATACACACAAGCAAAAGTTAAGCCAGAGCAGAGCACATGCAACACATAGCTCACAAAGCCTGTGTGCCAGTCACAGGCCATACGGCTAGACAACACACCTGCTACATTTGTATGAGGTACCTCTATCGTCACATACACTGAGGTGCTGCTCCCAGGCTGAACAAGGTGACGGTCACGCTGAGCTGCCCATTGGGCACTATGATCCACCACATAACACAAGCATACCGGTCACTCCAAGGCATGAAGTATGACTCAGTCATTGTCTGTGCCAGTGTGTATGACCTCTGATGCACCTCCCTGGACTACATGTTAGGGGACATAGAGGGGCTCTCTGAGCTTGTGGCACAGGCTGGTATGACCCTGGCCTTGAGTAGCATCTCACCCTCACCATGAATGCTGCCACAATATGTAGACAGGATCATCCGTTTCTGCAATTAACGTATCTTAGAGTGACATTCAAAGGGGATCCAAGGCCTGTCAGTGTGGGATTACATGCTGGACAAGCCACATTGCTTTGCTTGGGACACCTTGCACCTGTCACCCATGGACCATTGTATATTGGCAGAGGCTGTTGCTACAGACATAGTGCCTTTGTATGCAAGGCTGACTTTACATAGCCACCTACACAGGTATCACACGGGATAGGACACTAATAGCAATGCTACTCAACAGCAGCAGTGTAAACCTCAAGATGCATGCAGTGGAAACTGTCCTTAGCATGGGGTACAGCAATATCCGTGCAGTAACAGACTCCTGGTACAAGGCTCCCAGGTGCACACCATCAGTGCCAGGTCATTCCTGATACCATGCTTGTCATCCCGTACACATGCACCAAACCGGAACACGGGGGATGTATCCAAAGGCACCTCAGATACACACCGCCAGGTTGGTGGCACTGCACAAAGCATCAGAGCCTCTCCATGTGCAACACACATTGGGTTAGACTGCCTTCAGGTTCATAGCCTGGCACACACCACACTCCCATACCCAGGAAACCCACTTGGCCTTCCTGACAACACTGGGAATATGACGGTCTCTACACACACCATTATATGGTTGTACTGTGACTACCCTAACATACAGTGTGAGCATTATTCTAGCTGCAAGACCCTATCTGAAGGGTTCTTATCATTCATTCCCTGCATTGCTATGGAACAACCTGTTACCACTCCCACAAGTGGTGACAACATGCTGCACCTGTTCATCACCAACATGTAGACTATATGCTCCAGACCAATCATGTATCCCTCGCTGGTGGGATGACACCATCTACAACCCACACTGTATAGTCACATACCACATGCAGCCCCTGCACAGAACACCACAGTCATACAGTTGTCTGATGCATATTCCATGTATTCACATGAGGCAGGCTTCGGACATGGGAACTCTTGCAGTTCACAGGTACACATGTGTAGGTGGCACACACATAAATCATGTGTGCATTGACATTACTGATATAATGTATGTCGTGCAATATTGGGAAAAACACCCCACACACACGGACAAACTGTGTGACAAAAATACACATGACATTTGTAGGACTCAAACCCCTACCTAACGATGCTATGACACTTGTGAGAGACGCATTAGCAGAGCGCGCTATTTGCATTACGGAGGGAGGTGCTTTCTCCTGCTATACTTATAGGGTGCTGACATCATCAGTGTTTAGACAGTGGAATATGCAGCATGTGTTGTGTAGTAATAGTTGCCAAAAGGGACATTTCTCACACACATGGAATTGCACACTCTACTCCCCCTACACATTCACACACTGGGCACTTGCAGGATTCAAACCCCTACCTAATTATGTTATGACACTTGTAAGAGACGCATTAGTGAAGCGTGCGATTTGCATTACTGGGGAGATTGCTTTCTCCTACTGTACTTATAGGGTGCTGATATCATCAGTGTTTAGACAGTGGAATATGCAGCATGTGTTGTGTAGTAATAGTTGCCAAAAGGGACATGTCTCATAAACATGGAATTACACACACTACTCCCCCACACACATTCACACACACACTGGGCACTTGCAGGATTCACACCCCTTCTTAACCATGTTATGACATTTGTGAGAGACACATTAGCAGAGCACACTATTTGCATTATTGGGGGGATTGCTTTCTCCTGCTGTACTTATAGGGTGCTGACATCATCAGTATTTAGGCAGTGGAATATGCAGCATGTGTTGTATAGTAATAGTTGCCAAAAGGGACATTTCTCATAAACATGGAATTGCACACACTACTTCTCCACACACACTGAGCACTTACAGCAGTCAAACTCCTACCTAACTATGTTATGACACTTGTGATAGACGCATTAGCAGAGGGCGCTATTTGCATTACTGGGGGGATTGCTTTCTCCGGCTGTACTTATAGGGTGCTGACATCATCAGTGTTTAGACAGTAGAATATGCAGCATGTGTTGTGTAGTAATAGTTGCCAAAAGGGACATTTCTCATACACATGGAATTGCACACACTACTCCCCCACACACATTCAGCACTTGCAGGATTCAAACCCCTATCTAACTATGTTATGACACTTGTTAGAGACACAGTAGCGGAGCGTGCTATTCACATTACTGGGTACAAATTCGGCTCCTGACATATGTATAGTGTGCTGACATCATTATGGATGAAGAGGTATGTACATCTGTGACTATCCATCACTACAGGGGAGAGCATATCTTTGCATTAACTTTGCACAGGCACAGTGGCCTACTGTACTGTGGAGGCAGACGCCAAATACACTGTGGATAGCCTTCTATATTCCCTAGGGAAAACAGTCAGGTATTGCACTCTACGGCCATATGTTTACCTGTCAGATGCAAGTATCTGTTGCTCATATACTGTTTGTGTGTCTTTATTGCCATAGCCTTCCCTATCTCTATAAACAACGTGTGCACTGTGGGAGATGTTTGCATATGAGTGGGATCCAGTACTTTACTTATGTCTCTGTTGTAACTTCACTGTGTGCACTGGGCAGATGTCTGTATTGTGGGAGGTTCCTGTGTTAACACATAGAAATGCCAGATATGTGTGTGTAACTGCTGAACTGTGACATAGCCTAAGTGTGTGAGCATTCCCAGTTCGCAGTTTGTATGGCTTCTTGACTGCCACATCTCATTTATCTAAGTGTGCGAGCATGCCCAGTGTGACCTTTCCTTATGTTGGGATTTGTGGACCACCACATTTGTGTTTGTGTGTGGACGCCATCTATATATCACATGTACAGTTGAGTGTTGGACATCAGGTTGTGTTCTTACTGCCCAACTGCTTTGTGTCTGAACCTAACAGGCATTATGCTGTGCCTGCAGGGTCACCATGGGATAGTTTGCATACAGTTGTCATTATCCTTTCCTGCTGACCAAACAGTTGTATTGTTGCATAGTGTACTGGTGCAGTACTTTCACTGTGGTGGACAGTATAATCGGTTTCAGTCCTATCACTGCTTGTAATATTTATAGTGAGCACACCAGATTGGTTGAGGGCCAGTTGTGCAGATATGACCATGTTGCATTTTGTTCAGATATGGACAGCATAGTACATGATTGTCCGACATTGTTAATGTATTCCACAACTTGTGTGGACAGTGACAAACAATGGCCATGTGCCCTAGTCCATTTGTAATGCTAGTCAGAGAGTGTTTGTCCTTCAACACACATTTACTGGTGTTTGCCATGACATATGTCACGGTTAGTGTGCTGTGCCTCTGTCTACCCGTGACATGCAGGTGATATCCAGGGTACACCTACCATCTCCCATCCAGTCATCATGATTCCTCTGGATGACAGTCACTGAGGGACTCCCTGGATATCCTGTAGTGGGAGTTTAGTCATGAGTGGAGTGAGCTTCTGGGTTATGGACCAATCGGTACAGCATGTCCTGTTTATGTCTGTGCTGGGGTTCAGGCCTGTCAGCTGCATAGGTCACCAGCATTCAGTGTTTACATGGTGCCAAATGTCCATTGATACCAGGTTGGTCATGGCTCTATACATCAGGTACAGTTCACCTCCAGCCAGGCAGTATAGCACTGTGTGGAGCTGCAGTTTCTTTACTCAGGCAACACAAGGCATCTGTTACAGCTCTGCAATCCTCCTGGTGGGGTATTTGTGTGGTCTTTCCAGTTGCTGCAGATATCTGCTACGGTACATCCCTGAAGGGCCATTGTACACAATTGTGAGGCTGCTGATGGATGACTGGAGAGAGACATTGACCTACCCTAACCAAGCTGTGCTTACCTTCATGATTAGGTGGGTATATGGTATGTTTCTGTAACCACTACAGACACATGGTTGTCACATGCAGGATATCTATCACCTTGTGTCCCCAGGTCTCTTATTTCTCTTGATGTACTTACTGGGTTAACACCTATGTGGTAATTTCTGGCCATGTGCTGTGTTTCCACAGGGGTTGACTATACACTATTCTGCATTTAGCTTGTTGACATGGCTGTGGCACCACTTGCGTGTTTCTATGTGTGCCTTTTGTAGGTTGCTTGTGTCAGCTGGAGGGTCCGATATGGTGGCCAGTTTGTAGTCCTCTGCAATCCTGTTCAGACAGAGTCCATCCATGTTGGCCTGTACCTATGTGACATATATAGCATACAAGAGAGGTCCCAGGACCATGCCTTGTGGGATGCCAGTTGTACCTGGTTTGCAGTCTGCCATGGCTACAGCATGTCTGCCAGGTCAGTTCTGTCCTTGAGCTGGTTTGCAACCCATCTACTTGCATAGGGGTTTATAGTTAGGCTGGTGAGCTTATCTGTACCGCCAACTAGGGTATTGTATGGAAGGGTTTAGCAAGGTCCAGATAGGCTGTGTGATCCACATTCCCCACATCACTGGGCTTGGTGCATGTTTCACATGAGTCAGACATGTGTACGGGGCAGGATCTGCCCTATGACAGCCACACTGGGTAGGGTCCAATGTCTGTAGGTACCCAATCTCGTTATTCATGGGATCCATGATCATCCTCTCCATTACTTTGCCAACCTAGGTAGTCGGGGTTGTGGGGTGATAGTTTGCAGTATCCATTCAGGCACCCCCTTTGTGGTGTGGGACCACTGTTGCTGTACACTGCTCTTTGGGTACATATCCTGTGGTAGGACTGATAGTGCACAGTAATGCTATTTGCTGTTCCATTCTTCTTACAGTTCTTGTTGGACACAACCCAGGACACCATCTGGTACCATTGATGCTGTGTGCTGTGCTTTGTTGATGCTGGCTGTTACCTCAGCATCTGCAATGTCAGGGGCCAGCGCTCTCCTGGGATAGATATTTGGCAGTTAGGTGCTGGTGAGGAGGTTGGAAGGAATCTGTTCGGTAGGCTGTTTGCAATGTGTGTGGGATTGGTGTATTGTTTGTGATATTAGAGTGCTGCAGAGCATATCTGTGGATTATCATCATGGTTCCTACCATTGGGTAGGACAGCTGTGTGATAATCCTTTGTGTCCTGCACAATTTGTATCATCATAGGCTCATAGGTTCTTACTAGGCTATCTGCCCTAGCCTTGTTTAAGCATGGACAGACTGTGTGTGGGTCTCAACACCCCTTGCAATGTGCATATTATGCCCACGTAGGGTTTACTTTCCTAGATGTGACACAGGGATGGCCCCCAGTGTACACCTACTATCTCCCATGCACTTCACCGGATTTCTCTTGTTGAGTTTGTGTGTGGAGCTCAGCCTATCATGGACTGGGATTCTGTTCCAGAGTGTCAGGAGCATCTGGGTTATGGATCTGTCCCTCCAGCACATCCTATTAATCTATGTGTAGAGGTTCAGATATCTCACTGTGGTGTGTCTGCTGGATTTGGGGTTTCTGCAGTGGAGCATGCCCATTCATTCTGGATTGGACATGGCCTGCAGTATACTTCTGAATTGGGCTGTGGTTTCTTCAGCCAGGCTGCAGATGTCCAATGTTTGGATCCTTTATCCTGTTGGTGGGGTACATTTGGGGTCTTTCTGACTGCTGCATGTGTAAGGTAAGGTACATCCGAACTGGGGCATTGTTGTCACGTATGGGCCTGATAAGGGAAGAGTATGGCACAGTGACCTCTGTAGCTCTACATGTGCATCCTTTCATATTAAGGTGCACGATATAGCAGGTCTTTCTGGCCACCTTGGCAATGTGAGTGTCACATGACAGATTACCGTTCACTTGTGTCCCCTAGGTCCATGATTACTTCTTCCATACATAATGGATTGCCACCTATGTCATACTTATGTGCCTTGTTTGGTATTTGTTGAGACATTCATACTCTGAAGTGTCATCAGGAAGGCTGGCTGGGGTACCTGGGTTTGTGTGTGTGGTCTGTAGCAGGCTTCAAACAGGTACACAGTTTGAGACAGTGTTACTTGCCCATGGATAGTCCATGCTGCTTCTTGCTGTGGTACCAACCTGGGGGTGTGGTTATTCTTGATAATTACTGGTAGCCACACTCCTATTGTCATGTGTTCCATGTTTTGGAGCTGTAGAGCATGGTATGAGGCATAACCTGGTAGTATTAGGGTGCTCTTCTGGGCCTTGCCCAGGTTTCTGTTACAGAACACATATTACCATTCTCCATGCTGTGGTGGGTTTGGTCTGCATGCACCTTGCAGGTTAGACTTCTGGCGTTGGGTAGCATTACGTCCAGGTTATTATCCCTTGTGCTACCTATGGTGGTGGGTTTGTGTTTCCAGACTTACCTATTCCAGGCACAGTGGGGGTGACAACAGCCTTTGCCAGTATCTACACAGCCAGGTGTGTTGGGTGCGTGCCATCCCTAGCAGGTGGGGCATCATGTCTTGCTCAGCATGTCAGCCCAGGCTGTCAGCCATGTGTTCCCCCTTGATAACAGCAAAACCTCAGCCAATTATTGTAATTGATCTTGCTGTCTTCATAGTGTGGCATCATGCTTGGTGAGGGGTAGATGTTAGGTTGGGTCTTCATGTTTGCATATACTAGATGGTGTTACATTGCTTAACGCATGGCAATCATGCCTCAGGTGGTGCTGCAGGGCTGCCTCTGTCAGATGCACATACTACACTCCCTGTACATGTTTGAGAGCCGGTTGTGTCATGTTAGGCATCCCTGTTACTATATGAGTGAGTCAGAGAGGGGTATCATTCCCAGGGTTCCTACTGAGCCAGTGTATGTGCTATGCGTTGCCTCTTTGCCAAGGCCAGGCATACTGGGCATGCCTCCTTCTGCCTACTGGGGCAGGCTCAGGTTGTTCCTCCTCTGAGTCACGCTCTGCCTGTGATGGCCTTGGCAATGGTGGGGGGCTGTTTGTCCCAGCCCTATGCTGGTCCTGCTGCAGCTGTTTTCACAGGATCATATTATGTAGCATAGCACATACCATGACAATTTGGGTACATGTAGTTGGTGAGTACTGCAAGGCTCCACCAGATGTGTCCAGGCACCGTAACCGTGACTTGAGCAGCCCAAACACATGCTCTATTACATTACGTGTTTGTGCGTGTGCCTCATTATGGCGTTCCTGTTCAGGTGTGTGTGCGTTTCTGATGGATGTCATCAGCCACAGCTCCAGTGCATAACCTGCATCCCCCACTAGGTGACCATGTGGGATGTCCCCATTGGCAAATGTCTGGTACAGCTGCGTCAAATGCCAGATATGGGAATCATAGTAGCTCCCAGGGCAGCCAGCACACACATTCATTATTATGCCCTGGGCATCACACACGACCTGGCAGTTGATGTAAGGGAAGCCCTTGCGGTTAATGTAGGCCCTACCCCGCTCACCAGCTGGTGCTTTGATGCGTATGTGCGTGCAGTCTATTGCACCCACTACTGCAGGGTATTCCGCTATTTGCTGGAAGAGACGCATATTGCTGGCCAATACCTCATGGGCATTGGGGAAATATACATGTTCACCGACATGTGCTGACATGGCATCCAGGAACTGGTGCAGTACCCTGGAGGCTGATGCCTGTGATATCCCCATCATATCACCAGTTGGTCTCTGGAGGGTACCTGTTGCTAGTATTCTTAGTCCAACACATACCTTGGTTTCCACTGGGATGGGTTCCCCTCTGTTGGTTCTGTGTGTGAGGCGTGGCCTGCACAGCTCAACAATTTGCTGCAGGAGGTCTCTGTCCACTCTATAGTGCTCCACTATCTCCAGCTCATGTAACCCCTGGTAGGTGACCCTGGGCCTGTACACGCTTCTCTGTCTCCTCACTGTGGGTTGTCTGGCAGCATTTCCATTGTCACCACCCTCAGCAAGTCTCTTATGTCTCCTTATGACAGCTATGGCAGCCCCTAGCATGTTTGGTCTGAGTGCAGCTTTTTCAGTTTTCACTTCTACTAGCTTACTCCTGTCTTGCAGTGTCTCTTGAGAGAAACATACTGCAATGCTGTTTGCAGTGTTTTAAGTGCTGGGCTGGGCTTATATTCTGCCTGTGTAATTGCCTGCTTCTAATTGTTTTCACCTGCTGCCTCTACAAGTATTCCCTGATAGTTTCCTACTATTTCTTCTGCTTCCTTTTCCTCTCTTTTTCCTCAGGGGGGAGCAGCACGCATACCAGCGAAAACACGCTCACAGTGGCTACCACGCGCGCACACATGCTTACACGGACCATAATCTGCTTATTCAGATTAAAACGCGCGCACACCAGCGCAAACAGATCTACAGATCTTTAAACAGGCTCTTACATGCTTTCTCTGCCTTACACGCGCGCACTCTGTCTTACTCGTGGCTCCCAGCATGCACACGTGTGCATGCACGTACAGCAAGAAACTTTGGTGTTGGCCACAGTGTACACCTTCCATTTCTTGACTTTCTCATGCTTATCTTTTGGCACTCCTCTTTTTCTGCTGTGTGATTGACATCTTTCACATACCACTTTGCTCCAATGAGCTTAATTTCTTCCTGACATTCCCCCCCTGTGATGTCACCTATCTCCTACTCTGTTACTCCCCCTTATCTAACTCTTACACTACACGGAATGTACTCATTTGCTATGTGACAGTGTGATTCACTATCCTACCACTCATTTACATAGGATTGCCTACTAATGCTTAGTTACATGTCTTACACTCAGCTTCCTCCCTTAGCAACCACTAGACGGTGGCCATGTTGTTTTTGGTCTGCTAGTCCCTGCATTGCAAATCCATGCATTACATAAAACCCACATTTGTGGGTTTCAAACCTTTATTTTTCTGTTTTATAAAGCGCAGCCCGTTTGCGCGGGGCTGCACTGCGTTTAAACATCGCCAAACTCCGAAAAAAAAAAAACTTATTTTATTTCATGTTTGCATCGGGTTAACATGCCAATGGCCACATATTTGGCCATTGGCATGCTGACTGCAACATTTGCATACTTTATTTGGAGCTGTCATGGCTCCATTGTGTTATTTTCAGTAACGTTCTCAGTTGTCAACTGAGTACATTTCTGCAACTAACATGACTCTTACACGAGCTGGTTTCAGCTTCGTGGATCACTAATCTACCTCATTTGCATGCCTTTCGGCTGCAAGTGGGGTGATTAGCATATCCACACTTTGCCCATGTAAGAGTCGTTTTAGCTGTCTCTTACACGGGATTTCGGGCTGTTCCTGGATTGCGATGGCTGCATGGAGTCTTACACGACTCTTAGACTCCTTGCAAGCCATCGTGAATCCTGCCCTACATATGCATAATAGTAGAAAATGCCTACTTAAATGTGTTTGCCTTTCTTTTTGTAGTTCATTTGCTATATAACAAGTACATATAGTTTGTCAGCTGTTTCCCCTCTTATCTCTGTAAAGCTTAATAACCCACCACTACCTTTGTAAATTGAAAGAACTAAAGCCTACTATTAAAGGTTTGCACTAGATATACAATCTTTAAATGATAGCCCTGTGTGTGCACCCTAAGATGTTCCATACATGTAATATTTAAAGTATTCTGTTTGAATATACAGTGACTACGTGCTATGAAGGTATTATTTTCTTTACCCTGTGACCTGGTCCTGGCTGAAAAGGGTCCCTGCTCCAGTCCACCAGTGCATTTAACAAATTTAAAGTACAAATGAGTAACATAAAAAACTGATAGTCTTAAAGGTTCTTTATATGTTAAATTGTTGACATTGTCAAGGGATGAGTTACAATAGTAAGAATTCCTTGAATAGTTTTCGCTTAACATATGATGAGTGCAGTTGTTAATAACTGAATATGAGTGGAGTTTTGGGAAAATGCACAATATTTCCATAATAAAAGAATATATTAAGTTGATATGACTGTTATTTATGAATAATCTGATTATCATGATTCAAACAGGAGTGCTTATGAATCTTAAAATTACTAATTCAGAAATTGAACTAGTCTTGAAACTGTAGAAGAGTAACAAATTGGGTAACTTAAAACAACCTTTGAGCTTTGAATCTGGAAGGTTTCTTTCTACCCACCATTTGCACTATCCTGGTAAACAAATGCAATAAATACATTAAATAAAATACATTTTGAAATAGTCCTTTCTGCCAATTCAGAGAAGTGAAATGGGATAAGTGAAAATGACTAGTTGTAAAGAACAAAAGTGCACATTGCTGGAAACCCCGGTTTTGTGCAAGGTAAACAGTGCTGCAAAATTCGCACAAAAAAGGAAGCAGATAGCAAAAAATGTCCATTTAATCCAATGTGAAAAGAACTGTGCTATCTTCTCTCCCAACAAACGAGGAAACACAGTATTGTGCGACTGCCAGAACTTTAATTGAACACAAAAGTGCAAGAAGTAAACATAGAATAATAATACATAAAATTTTGAGTTAAGCGCTTTCACCTATTACATCGTAGGCTTCTTCAGAACTCAATCAAACATTTTGATACGCCATTATAAATAAACTTTTTGGCGCCAATTTCACTGATTTAACTCAGATTTAAAGTGCCATTGTCCTTTTCATTTATTTTCAATAAAATACATAACAAAATAAATTCATACAGCTATACCTCCATAAAAAATGAATCGTTTTACAAATATAAACGTGAATAGATATTTTGTATTGCCTAAAACTAGTGCTTTGTAGTTGCCCTTCCATTTAAAACATGTTATAGTGCATTCTACTAATATTTACAGTTAAAATTATATGTGTGTTGTCTGCCTAATAATAATAGAAACTAATTGTAATAAATTAATGTAAAAAAGTGAATTGATGTTAAAATTGATGTTAACATTGATGTTATAAATTAATATTGGGAATAAAAATAAATAATAAAAATATAACAATTCAATGCTCTGCTGTTAATAAACTGTTAGGACTCTATTTGGACTCTGTTATAGACCTCTGTGTAAGACCAAAGATGTTTATAGTTCATAATTAACTATTATAAACTGTGCAAGAAATGTATACTACCATAACAATACTGCGTATGTTGAAATATTTTAAATATAATTAAAACTGCTGATTAAAATTGTGTTACAAAATATTAAAATGTAATTAGATCATGTTGTATTTTAAAAATGTAATTAGATCATATTGTGTTTTAAAAAAACAAATATAAAAACTGTTATATATAAAAATTATTAATGGGTTGTGATGTAATAAGAACATATTATCAATGCTGGTACATATCAGCATTAAGCTAAAACCTTAACCCAATAAGGGTTTGATGGCAATGGTGTCATTTAATCCTGGAATTGTAGCAGCGTCTGTATATAATTGCCACCAAACTTCTCTATAACTTAGTCATCCTTTTATATTGCCCCCCTTCCAATCACATGTGATGTGTTCTATAATAGCAAATTTAAAATTGTGTAAGTCTCCTTCACTCTCAATGTGTCTATATAAAGCGTTATTCTGATCTTTTTTCCTGATACAATATAGGTGGTCGTATATTCTTTTTTTGAAGGCCCTCTCTGTCTTCCCAATGTAATATGCAGGGCACTTTTCACATCTAGCAATATATACCACATACGTAGTGTTACAGTTCCCTTTCTCACACCTGATTGTTGTCTTGTTAATGTTGTCCAGAGTGACTTTAGTGTAACTCATAATGTAGCTACACTGATTGCAATTGCCACATTTGCCAGTAAATTTATCTATTACATTGAATGTATTGTTTCCTTCCTTGCCATCAACATTATAACCCTTGGTGTTTGAAGTGTTCCCACTTTCAAGTATTCTTTTCAAATTATATGACATTCTGTGAACAAACAGTGGTTTGTCTCCTACTATTCGTGAAACAAGGAACATTACGGGCAGCAATCGAATGGACTCTACAGGATTCACCTTCGACTTTTCTATTTATGATTTCGAAGAGGACGACGATTTTGTGGCAAGAACTGGGACTAAATCCAAACATGTTAAGCCTGTAAAGACCTACGCTAAATCAGTGGGTACTTGTAAGGCTAATAAAGGTACTGATTTACATCCTAGATTATCGAACAAGCCTAATGATGACTATAGCAATAAATGTTATTTGAATGATTTTATAATTAGTGAACGCAAGTTTGATGAGTTTAATAAGGGGAAAGAAAGACCCCCTAATAATGGAAATTTTAACAATTTAGCTTTGAAGGACAAGATTCATAAGATGGGAGATATTATGTGCAAGCTTGACAATATAAAAATAGAAAACGCATATTTAAACAAATGTATATGTTTGAAAATAGTCCCAATGGGACTTCGTTTTTTTAAAATACCATTAGGAATAGATATTAAAGAAACTGTAATTGATGATTTTAACGATTTTTTTGACCAATGTGGATTTAAGTTTATGAATATGATAATTAAGTACAACGATGAACTTTTAGTACAACTAATTAATGAGGTTGAAAAATTGAATGCAGAAATTAAAAGTGATTTACTATTTGATGAATGGAACCATTTATACAGCAAACAGTTTTCTATTGTGGAAAAGAAATCTAACATTATACATGAAAGGAAGTGCAAAAAAATTAATAGGGACATTATACAGTATAGGGACAAAAGGGCATACAGATGGAATAATGATAGGGGCAACAGAACTAAAGGGCCTAAAGAACATGAGGATTGGTTCTATAGACAGCAGAGTGGGAACAATACAGTAGGGGGGGCATATGGAGAGGAGAGAGAACAAGAATGGTATGATGAAGATGAAGGACATAAACAGAATTTTCGAAGGAATTGGAACCCACAGTATTGGAAGAAAGTAGAATTCAAGGGGAGGAGAAATCACTATCCCCAGGATGTGAGACCAGGATTTTACAAGGGGAACAAATGGAATTGACATTCAATTACCTAAATGACAGTGAAGTGATTATAGACAAGAACAATTTTGACCACAAATACAAAACAAATGAACATAGTGACTTCAAAATTTACAATTATACTAATTTTGAGGTGGAAGAAGTTCACTATAAACTACTATCTAAGGGTATGAAATTCATACCTACCCCGAAATTTGGGTTAGTTGATCATTTGATAGAAACTAAATTGTTTACCCGCAAATTAAATTTATCTATCATGTTTCAGAACAAAAAGAAAAACAAACCCAGTGTAGAGGGGGATAGTTATTTGTTAAAATCCAAAAGTACTTTTGTTCCATACACGAACACTGTAGTAGAACTTTTTGAAAAACAAGTACAAAGAGATATTTACAAGTTAAAGGACATATCTAAGAATATTAAAGTGAGAGATAATCTGTCTAAAGAAGAGAGAAAAGAGTTACAAAATTTGAAGGAAAATAAAAGTATACGTATTATGAAGCCTGACAAGGGGGGGGGAATAGTTATATATGATCAATTGGAATACTTATCCAAAATTCATGCCATTTTGACGGAAACAGGCAATTATACCACAATTTCTTTGAATGAAATAAATATTGCCTATCAGAGGATAAGTTCATATTTGGAGGAGTTCTGGATAGACAATAGAATTAATAATGATATATACAACTTTCTAAAGGTATCATACCCAATTACTGCGACTTTGGTAGGTATACCCAAAATACATAAAGATCAAGACAACCCCCCATTTAGACCCATCGTGTCGGGCACAAAATCTAAAACATTTCCACTAGGTAAACTAGTAGGCGTATGGTTAAAGATATATACAAAATATACCTCACTTACTGAAAGATTCCTGGGACTTCTTAAGAAAATACCCTATAGACAACATCACAAGTGATTTAATTTATGTGACTATAGATGTAATTGATTTGTTTTCGTGTATACCTAGCGAAGAAGGTTTACAAATGTTTTGTGCAAGTATCAGGAAACATACCAATTTCGATTGGGACAAAATCTGTCTCATCATGGACTGCATGTCCTTAGTTTTGGAAAACAATTTTATATCGTTTGAGGGAGAGTATTACAAACAAAGCAAGGGAGTGGCTATGGGGTCGGCTAGTGCCCCGATTTATGCAAACCTAGTTATGTTATATTGGGAAGAAGAAATTTTATTTAAGAGCAAATATATCTCCCTAATTTCCCATTACACAAGATTTTTGGATGATATCTATATCTTGTGGAAAGGAAACAGAGATGAACTTAATGACTTCTTCACTTTTATTAACAACAGTAGTGACTTTTTGAAATTCACTTATGAATCTAATAAGGAAGGTTTGCCATACCTAGACACAATTGTTTCGAAAGATGAAAAAGGCTTTAAATCAAAAATACATAGGAAGAGTACATTCTCAAACGACTATTTACAATATAATAGTAATCACCCTAAAAAGATGTTGAGAAATATTTACAAGGGGCAACTCATTAGAGCAGCCAGAATGACATCCAGACAAGAGGATACGATATTGGAGTTTGAGTACATTACTAGAATGTTTATAGATAGGAAGTACAGTAAAATTATGTTACAGGATGTTAGACAATACGTGACATCTCAAAGGGAGACTAAATATTTTCCAATATTAGGAACAATATTGCAAGCAACCAATGAGACAGTAGACAACCAAACAGACAGATACAAAATGGCATACATTATACCATACACACCTTATGCCAGTATGGTGAAAGAAATTTTGTACAAACATTGGAGTATTTTCACAACAAATCCTGAAATTTCACGAATAGTAGGAGACAAACCACTGTTTGTTCACAGAATGTCATATAATTTGAAAAGAATACTTGAAAGTGGGAACACTTCAAACACCAAGGGTTATAATGTTGATGGCAAGGAAGGAAACAATACATTCAATGTAATAGATAAATTTACTGGCAAATGTGGCAATTGCAATCAGTGTAGATACATTATGAGTTACACTAAAGTCACTCTGGACAACATTAACAAGACAACAATCAGGTGTGAGAAAGGGAACTGTAACACTACGTATGTGGTATATATTGCTAGATGTGAAAAGTGCCCTGCATATTACATTGGGAAGACAGAGAGGGCCTTCAAAAAAAGAATATACGACCACCTATATTGTATCAGGAAAAAAGATCGTAACAACGCTTTATATAGACACATTGAGAGTGAAGGAGACTTACACAATTTTAAATTTGCTATTATAGAACACATCACATGTGATTGGAAGGGGGGCAATATAAAAGGACGACTAAGTTATAGAGAAGTTTGGTGGCAATTATATACAGACGCTGCTACAATTCCAGGATTAAATGACACCATTGCCATCAAACCCTTATTGGGT